>NW_027059396.1:0-2000 GCF_011386835.1 Chrysemys picta bellii | reverse complement strand
TTGAGTGTGATATGACTCTGCGGGTGTTAGAATAGAGGGCTCCCAGCTCAGGCGTAGATTGGAGACTCAGTTGCGGTCTTAGCTGTGGAGACGTGGTAGCGGCCCCACAGCACAGATTTTGTGGTAGGTGACCACTGAGTTCTTGTAATGGTTGAAATGACGTCCGTGTGTGTAACACCTGAGCTCTCTCCTCACAGGGGCCTTTGTAGAGGTTACAGACAGGCCCAATGGGAGCTAGAGGCATCTCCAGCTCTTTCAGGGGAGCTATTTGCCTCTAGTGCCTGGGAGGAGAGCTGCAGTGACAGGCAGAGAAGCAGGTTCCCGGGCCATAGAGGCTGGAAATCAGAGAGTGTCCTAGCCAAGACAGAGCTGGGGGGAGGATGGGAAACAGCCCCGATGGGCTGGGCTCTGCCCCTGATGCTCTGCCCCATCTCTGCAGTGAACGTGATTCTGGATCCGGACACGGCTCATCCCAGCCTCATGGTCTCTGAGAATGGGCGATCTGTGAAATGGAGGGGCCTGCAGCAGGACGTGACTGACAACCCCAAGAGATTTGACAGTGAAACCTGCATGCTGGGCTTGGAAGGGTTCACCTCGGGGAGACACTACTGGGAGGTAGACGTCGGGGGTGGGAGGGCCTGGGCTGTGGGGGTGGCTGGAGAGTCTGTCAGGAGGAAGGGCTGGATCAGCTTGGCTCCTGAGGAGAGGATCTGGGCCATGGATCAGTGTGGGAGCCATTACCGGGCTTGCACTTCCCCGGATACCCTCCTGCCCCTGACTTGGAGCCCCAGGAAGATCGGGGTGTATCTAGACTATGAGCAGGGCCTAGTGTCATTTTATCAGCCTGGTACTGAGGCCCCGATCTTCACTTTCACCTCCTCTTTCACTGGGCAGCTCCACCCTTTCTTCTGGGTCTACTCCCCAATCACACTGTGTTCCTGAGATATGGCATGGGGGGCGGGGCATAGCATCTCTCACTGGTCAGACTTTTTTTGTTCTGTTGTTTTTCTGAAATGGACTAATTTTTCATTTTTTAAATATTTTCCATTTTTTTATTCTTTTCAAAACTTGGAATTTTCCAAAATGAATATTTTCAATTTTGAAAATCCTTCGATTTGACTAAGCTGAGTGCTCAAAATTGGCAAAGGAGAAGAAATCCTGAGTGATGTGTTGTGTAAGACGCTACATAGACTAGAACAGAACTCAATACACAATACATCATAGGACCCCTCCCCCCAAATAAAAGGTTTAGTTGAAAATTTTGTAATAATGCAAAAAAAAAAAAAAAATCTCAAGAAAATCCAAATGTTTTCACACACAAAATCTCTTTTTGTAAATTGGCCAAATTTCCTCAAGATATTTTTGAATGAAAACTTTTGTTCAGCTCTGATTAACACCTGTAATTGCATATAATCAATGAATGTTTCCTGGTTCTTAGTCCTGTAATTTATGAACTGACCACCATTGATGAATGGAAGGGGTAAGAACATGAGTCAAACCCTGTCCCAAATAGGGTGACCAGATAGCAAGGGTGAAAAATCTGGACAGTGGGTGGGGGGTAATAGGCACCTAAATGAGAAAAAGCCCCAAATATCGGGACTGTCCCTATAATATTGGGACATCTGGTCACCCTAGTCCCAAAACATCACATTGTCCCAACTGGATAAAAGGCTCCAAGAAAGCCGATTCCTAACCAGTAACCATGTTCCGTGACATTATTGGTGAAAGAAACGGAGTCAGAGGAATGGCGGGAGCTCGGTTCTCTGGATGAGTGTTGATCATGCGGTTCACAGCATCAGGAAGGCTTATCCTAAACCCAAAATGACAGGTATGTCCTACACCAGCTAAATTTAGAGTTTTAGGCCAGAAGGGACCATGAGATCATCCAGTCCAGACCTCCTCTATATCACAGGCCACCAACACACCCAGCACCCTCACATCAAGCCCACCACCAAAAATTAAACCAAACTATTGCAGCCCACAGGAGACTAGACTATCAC
>NW_027059395.1:0-2000 GCF_011386835.1 Chrysemys picta bellii | reverse complement strand
CGGGGCAAGATTCTTCTCTCTTTCAAATCCAGGGACTGAGAGGAGATGGGTACAAACCTAGCATGTGATTGACACCTGTATCTGGAGTTTAGTGAAACCTGTCAAGGTATTTGTGTCTCTGTGGTTTGGAGCAGAGGCCAGGTCAGGGACCTGGATTCAGGATTCACCGTTGCTGATGCTGTGAATTCGGCACAGAAATCCTCTAACATGGTGGTTCTCTCTCATCAGAGGGATTCTGTCTCATGGACTTTCATCCTCTCCCACTGCTCGGGTCTCAGAATTTCATGCTGCAAAGCTCTAGAAAATGCTGCCTGGATTAGAGCTTGAAAACACCTAACTTGAGTTTCTTCTTTTTCCCAGTGTGTCCAACAGCTAGAGTGAGCGACAGGTCATCTCATGACAGCCTCATCACCCTCTCCTGTAAGGTCAGTGGATTC
This sequence comes from Chrysemys picta bellii, assembly GCF_011386835.1. Lineage (NCBI taxonomy): Eukaryota > Metazoa > Chordata > Testudines > Emydidae > Chrysemys > Chrysemys picta. The sequence goes on along the minus strand of NW_027059395.1, from coordinate 1,563 downwards.
TACCCCCGGGACATCACCGTGACCTGGCTGAAAAATGGGGAGAGCAGACAGCAGGAGACCTACTCTGAAGGCATCCTACCCAATGGGGATGGGACCTACCAGACCTGGGTGACCATGGAGATTGATCCCAAGATCAAAGCCCATTATTCATGTCACGTGGAGCATGAAAGCCTGTTAGAGCCACTCTCTGTCTCCTGGGGTAAGGAGTTTGTGTGTTTGTCTGTTTTCCTAGTGGGAGAGGGGGAATCCATTAAACTCAACCCCTGAAAAATTCTCATTCGGATTTATAGGCTGAAGCTGGACTTTCCTCAGGGTCTGTGAGGCCCTGTCCTCTTTGGCTCTGTCCCCCTGCAGTCAAGTTCTTGTGCTAGAGTTGGGACCCACAGTGCCTGGGGCTCATGTCTTGCTCTCCAGTTTGCTGCCTCTGGGGCTGTTGGATACATCTCAGCAATACAGTGTCTCTGAAGGGAGAAGATTAACAACGAGACATTAAGGCCTGAAGGGACCATTCTAATCATCTGATCTGAGCTCCTGCCTAGTCCAGGGCACGGGGGAATCACAGTCTGGTCATCTGTGGGCAAACCAGCGCTGATCCTTCAGAAAGAGATTTCCATTCCAGATGTAGTCTCCAAGGGATGGAGAATTTATCACATCCCAGGAGAAGCTCAAATCTGCCCCTTATTTCCAGACAGAGTTGGTCTTGCTTCAGCTTCCAGCCCGTTCTCAACTTCATGCACTCGTGGTCCTGCCATGAGTGCAGGGGACGGGACTAGATAAGCTCTCGAGGTCCCTTCTAGTCCTAGGATTCAGCAGGTTCTCAGAAACACGACTCTATGGGCCCATGTGGCCAGAGGTAGAGGTTTAATGTTGGGAGCAGCTTGTTTCTGTGCGCAGTGATGCTGGAAGAGAGGGTCTGGCCTTGGAATGCAGCGAGGAGGCAGATTAGAGCCCTGCATCGGGGGAGTGTCTCCTATGCCCCTAGCACAAGGAAGTCGAGAAAGAATTTATTACCCATCTTTTTGCTTGGTTAATTGGGAAGTGGAAAAATGCAGCATTTGGAAGTGCAAACAATTTCTAAAAGGGCAGCCTGCACTGGAAATCTAGTCAACAGATGGTTTCACATCATAATCCTGCTACTACGTCCCCTGCCAATTTTTGTGTCATAAACCACATTTCCTTATTCTCTTAGAAATATTTTTCTTTTTGCTGTATTATTATGTGGATCTTTCAGACAACAGGAGAAGCTGATTAATGAAACTTAAAGTGTATACAGAACTTGGGGTTTAACAGGTTCATATAAACCAAGAACAGTATTAAAATATCTCTATCGTCCCCTCTTCACTTCCTGCCCCCTCAAAAAACACGCATAGTGTCTAACTATATTCATGGCAGGGAAATCCAGAGCTTTGAGGTCAGTTTCCAGTTTGTCACCAGAATCACACAATGGGACTGTGTTCCATTAGTCATGAAAGTCAGGGTGGTCAAAGGGGAGTTAGGGGTTGGGAGCCAGGACTCCTGGGTTCTGTTTCTGGAAGGGGAGTGGGGGCAGGTGGGTTAGGGGAG
>NW_027059394.1:0-2000 GCF_011386835.1 Chrysemys picta bellii | reverse complement strand
CTGCAGTGAACGTGATTCTGGATCCGGACACGGCTCATCCCAGCCTCGTGGTCTCTGAGAATGGGCGATCTGTGAAATGGAGGGGCCTGCAGCAGGACGTGACTGACAACCCCAAGAGATTTGATAGTGAAACCTGTGTGCTGAGCTTGGAAGGGTTCACCTCGGGGAGACACTACTGGGAGGTAGACGTCAGGGGTGGGAGGACCTGGGCTGTGGGGATGGCCGGTGAGTTTGTCAGGAGAGGATCTGGGCCATGGATCAGTGTGGGAGCCATTACCGGACTTGTACTTCCCTGGATACCCTCCTGCCCCTGACTTGGAGCCCCAGGAAGATCGGGGTGTATCTGGACTATGAGCAGGGCCTAGTGTCATTTTCTCAGCCTGGTACTGAGGCCCCGATCTTCATTTTCACCTCCTCTTTCACTGGGCAGCTCCACCCTTTCTTCTGGGTCTACTCCCCAATCACACTATGTTCCTGAGATATGGCGGGGGGGGGGGCATAGCATCTCTCACTGGTCAGACTTTTTTTGTTCTGTTGTTTTTCTGAAATGGACTAATTTTTCATTTTTTAAATATTTTCCATTTTTTTATTCTTTTCAAAACTTGGAATTTTCCAAAATGAATATTTTCAATTTTGAAAATCCTTCGATTTGACTAAGCTGAGGGCTCAAAATTGGCAAAGCAGAAGAAATCCTGAGTGATGTGCTGTGTAAGACGCTACCTACATAGAATAGAACAGAACTCAATACACAATACATCATAGGACCCCTCCCCCCAAATAAAAGGTTTAGTTGAAAATTTTGTAATAATGCAAAAAAAAAAAAAAAAATCTCAAGAAAATCCAAATGTTTTCACCCACAAAATCTCTTTTTGTAAATTGGCCAAATTTCCTCAAGATATTTTTGAATGAAAACTTTTGTTCAGCTCTGATTAAAACCTGTAATTGCATATAATCAATGAATGTTTCCTGGTTCTTAGTCCTGTAATTTATGAACTGACCACCATTGATGAATGGAAGGGGTAAGAACATGAGTCAAACCCTGTCCCAAATAGGGTGACCAGATAGCAAGGGTGAAAAGTCGGGACAGTGGGTGGGGGGTAATGGGCATCTATATGAGAAAAAGCCCCAAATATCGGGACTGTCCCTATAATATTGGGACATCTGGTCACCCTAGTCCCAAAACATCACATTGTCCCAACTGGATAAAAGGCTCCAAGAAAGCCGATTCCTAACCAGTAACCATGTTCTGTGACATTATTGGTGAAAGAAACGGAGTCAGAGGAATGGAGGGAGCTCGGTTCTCTGGATGAGTGTTGATCATGCGGTTCACAGCATCAGGACGGCTTATCCTAAACCCGGAATGACAGGTATGTCCTACACCAGCTAAATTTAGAGTTTTAGGCCAGAAGGGATCATGAGATCATCCAGTCCAGACCTCCTCTATATCACAGGCCACCAACACACCCAGCACCCTCACATCAAGCCCAGCACCAAAAATTAAACCAAACTATTGCAGCCCACAGGAGACTAGACTATCACGTGCCACAGCCATGGAGCCTCACCCAGCCTGAGCGGAACAAAGCATGGGGGCAAAAACTAGATCAGTCTCGTAATACTTCCCCAGTCTCATAATACTGCTCTTGAGGGGGTGCTAGCCTCCGCCACCCCCACCCACCCCGGTTCCAGTGTCTCTGGTGTCTAAACAGGATTTCCTTAAATCACAACAGCCACTTCTCCCATCTCCTGCTGCAGGATGAAAGGAAAACAGTGCTTCCTTAGGTTAGCCGCAGGATCTGATCATCTCCTGTATTAACTGGATGATTTAATGAGTTGATGACCCAAACCAACATCATTGTTAACCCACCGACTAATGGAGTCAGTCTCAGGTGTGACCTGGATTTGATCATTGTTTTCACAGGTTCCAAGGCCAGAAGGGACTGTTGTGATCAGCTTGTCTGGACTCCTGGAACACAGGCCAGAGACCTGCCCCACAATAATTC
>NW_027059393.1:0-2000 GCF_011386835.1 Chrysemys picta bellii | reverse complement strand
TAGGTCCACCAATGGCTATTGGTCAGGATGGGCAGGGATGCTGTCCCTAGCCTCTGTTTGCCAGAAGCTGGGAATGGGCGACAGAGGATGGATCACTTGATGATTCCCTGTTCTGTTCATTCCCTCTGGGGCACTGGGCATTGGCCACTGTCAGAAGACAGGAGACTGGGCTAGATGCGCCTTTGGTCTGACCCAGTCTGGCCGTTCTTATGTTCTGAATAAATTACAGTAAATTCTGTGCACAGCCGGTGTCCTGGCTCCCACCTGTAGCTTGGACACATTCCCCTGCCCACCTTGCCTTCCCCAGCTTCAGCTCCTGCATCTCCCCTCCCCCAGTCCTCCTGCCCCACCCTCTCCCATAACACCCCCTTTCTTTTCCCCACACCGCATATTGCCAGGGGCTCCTGGCAGGGTCTGGTTCGGTCTGACTCTCCCCTCCCCCAATCTCCCCCCTCAGGTCTGCACTCCAGGCGCATTTTGGACACTGTGGTGTCAGAGCCTGCCCCGGGGCTGCCCTGGTACAGCCGTGTTGTGTATGTGGACGATCAGCTCACCTATGTCTACACCAGTGGGACGAAGAGGGCGGAGCCCTACACACTGTGGATGGCGCAGAACGAGGGTTCGGAGTTCTGGGACGAGGTGACCTGATGGGGACAGCGCTTCCAGAAATGGTACAACGCGAGTCTGAACACCCTGAGTCAGCTCTACAACCGGACCGAGGGTGAGTGAAGGACACAACACGACCTAGGGATGCAGGGAAATGGGGTGGGGGTTGGGAGTGTGGTTGATGTAAACAGGGTGAAGGGACACCGGGATGTGTGTTGGGGATGGGGGGAGGGGACAGAGCCCGAAGGCGCATTTTCTCGCTGGAGTCAGTGTGAATGTGGGGGACAAAGGGATATGGGATGGGGGGAGGGGCTGCAGGATGGAGGGTCCATGCGAAGGAGATTTTTTGACACCCTCCAAAGTGGGACTCTCAGATTGTCCCCTCCCCAAACAGCCCAGACTTCTGCTACCAGTCCCACTTGCAGCTGCCTCTGCTGCCCTTCGGGGGGCCCCCTCCCACCCCCGCCCTTTCCCAGACATATATTTCCCAGACAGAGTGGCAGAGGTGCAAAAGCCAGAAGTTCCCAGCAGACCCGGCTAGTCCGACCTCCTGGTGATGCAGGCGAGAGAATCGCACCCAGCGATTTCTGGACACGGGGGTTTGTTCCTCTGGCTACAACAGTGACTCTGTCAGACCCTAGAGCTAGAACAGGGTTATGAGACGTCTTGTCTCAATTTCCAGATATCGAGTGATGGGGAACCCCAATATCGACAGCCCCAAGTGTTCAGACATCACGAGTCAGACCCCCAAAATCCTGAGTTTGGCTTAAGCGTTGTAAGTATTTTGGGAATAATACTGGAGCTTATTTTTATTTGCCCTTTGGTTTGAGCCCTTAGGGGACACATTTCTGGGGTTTTCCCTGCTGCTAGAAGGACTAGAAGTTACTGCTGTAAGAAAAGAGAGCTGAGACTTTCCCCTAATCCCATGAGTCCAGGAACTGGGGAGTTATTAAAACCACCCACTATCATGAAATGCACAGTAAAGTCACAAGAGCAGGCAGTGCTGCGTTCACCCCAGCCCTGGGGAGAAGCTGCTCACCAGTGAGCCTCCTTCATTGTTCACTTTGTCTTATTTCCAGAGTGAGTTTTTCTCAGGTCAGACTCCGCAGAGTGTCATCAACTTGGGCTGGAGAGTTAGTGAGAGAACCAGCCCCTGCAACGTGCAGATTTCAGAGTAGCAGCCGTGTTAGTCTGTATCCGCAAAAAGAACAGGAGTACTTGTGGCACCTTAGAGACTAACAAATTTATTAGAGCATAAGCTTTCGTGGACTACAGCTAAATTTGTTAGTCTCGAAGGTGCCACAAGTACTCCTGTTCTTTTTGCAAAGTGCAGAGACTCCCGGGCTGCCTTACTCCTGGCAGCACAAACCCAGCACGGAGCCCCCGGGGTCAGG
>NW_027059392.1:0-2000 GCF_011386835.1 Chrysemys picta bellii | reverse complement strand
AGTGTTCTTTAACGACAAGGCAGTGGCGTAGCCAGGTTAAGAGCACGGGGAGCGGAGCTAAAAAAAGGCACCGGGAGCAAAAAGTGTTGGGAGAAAAAAAGGCGCTGGGAGCAAAAAAAATGCTCCACTCCGGCAGCAGCGCAGGAGCAAAAGGCGTCGGAGCACAAAAAAGGCGCAGCTTCTGCTCAGTGGGGGAGCGGCCGCTCCCCCTGCTCCCTCCCAACCCAGCTACGCTACTGCGACAAGGTACAACGTTGCCCCCACCCCGTGTTCCTCCCAAAGGTAATCTTGGAGTTTCATAGTAATCAGGGTATTTTCCTGCCCATTCCCTTCCTCAAGCCGCACAAGAATAGGGAGGAATGACATCTCCACCCTCTGGATGTTAGGCAGGTGTCCTAAGCTGATCCATAAATCCACACCGCTCTGATAGGATGAAAACCCTACCCCTTTTGGCTCAGAGAATTTCATTGTGGATTACATTGTGCATTCACATGTGCTACGGGCAGGCAGGTGTCCCACCACCTGCCTTCCTTGCGGCCCATTCTGTGAGAGCACAAGCTTCCTCAGTGGCGTTCATGGCCCAGGCCTGATCCAGGACATTTGCAGAGCAGCGACCTGGGCGTCAATACATACTTTTTCTTCCAACTACGCCATTACCCACTCAGTGAGAGATGCCACTGGTTTTGGTTGGGCAGTATTGTAATCCATGTGTCCATGAACTCCGAGCCCACCTCTTATGGTATTGCTTGGGAGTCCCCGAACGTGGAAGGGACATGTGCAAACAGTTGAAGAAAAAATGGTTACTAACCTTTCTGTAGCTGTTGTTACTTTTAATGTTTTCCACAAGTGATTAGTGATTTTTGGGTGTCTGATGTTCAGAGGCCGGGTGCTCCCACTTTCTGATCAGGCCCCTTTAAAGGGTCTCAGTTAGGCACCCAAAATCACTAGTCATTGCTGAAACTCTTGGCATTTACCTCGATGTATCTAATGCAGGGTGAGGGAGGGGTGAAAATATTTGGGACCCTGTGTGAGTTATTTTTGTGCCCCAACATTCTACCCAGTTTGCCAAGCTAAGGGTCTGATCCTTTCCCCACGTTTCAGTCTTCCTCGTGATCCCCGCAGTGTTCTCTGTTCACCACAGCCTCTCTCCCGCTCCCCTAAATTCTCCTTACTGTCCCCATCCCCCTTCCCTCCCCCCCAGTCTCCCTCCCTGCCTCCTATCAGCCCAGGGGTGGCTCCATTAACTGAGTCTGCTCTTGGTTGTGTGCGAGATGGGGGCCGTTGTGAAGATTAGCCTGGCTGTAGGAAAATGGTGGCTAGCTGAACTAAGGGCCGTCAGTGGCCTGATCCTCACAGGGAATCACCTTGAGACGGTGGCCATGTGAAAAAGAGGCCAAGCATATGAAGTTGGTTCTTTGCCATTCCTAGACTGAGTTGGGGGCACGGAGAAGATGGGGCAGGGAAACAGAGTGACCCTGGGCATTCTGTGAGGTCATTAAACCAGAGCAGAGGTTAGTGTGGGGGACAGACCTGTACCCCCTCCTCACAGGGGAATGGGGGTACTGTCAAGGACGGAGGTGGGGGACCAAGTGATCCTGAGGACCCTGCAAAGATAATACAACCAGAGCAGAAGAGAGTGGGGTACAGACACCCTGAACTCCCTCTCTTCTCCAGAATGACCCTGACTGCGAGAACTGGGGGGATCCTCAGAGAGCAGAAGAGAGCTGGAGGGGATAGATCCCTGCAATATCCGGAGTACTCCCTTTGGGATTGTGCCACCCTGCTCCTCCTGCAGGGAACATACAAGAACAAGCAGCAGTGAGGTACTCCTTGAAGGTTGTGAGCTCTCTGCAGTGGGGGCTCTTTAGTGTACAAGACCCAACAGATGGAGAGGGTGCCCCCTGCGGGTTTGGGTTCCCCCCTGAAAGGAGCTGGGAGGGTGTAGGACCCAACAGCATAAGTGGGAACCCCATTTCTCAGGGGAGGGAGGGCCCAGTAGC
>NW_027059391.1:0-2000 GCF_011386835.1 Chrysemys picta bellii | reverse complement strand
GACCTCTAAGAGAGACCTCGAGAAGGAGACTTGCTGAAGCAAAGCCACAGGGGTCTCTGAGGTTTCCCTGGCCCTGCGCCCCTGTCCTGCCTGGCTGATGTCAGCATCCCTCTGTGAGGTCACCACCTCCCCAGCACCTTTGACCAATAGGCTGAGGTCCTGTAAAAGACCTCTGTGATGTCACTGCCACACCCACCCCGCCCCTGCAGTGCTAATGTCCTGCCGCAGGCCAGACCCTTTGGAGGTTTGAGCTACTCCCTGTGGATCACCCCGCTCAATGAGTGTTCATTCTAGGAAGCAAGCCGGCTAGACAGTAAAACATCACGAGTTGCTCCCAATGCTACACTCGGTTTCTCAGAAATGAGTAGACTTTATGGCCAGAAGAGACCGTTAGAGCATCTAATCTGACCCCCTGCATATCACAGGCCTCCTGTCTACCACAATAGCTACTTTTGGGGCAAACACATTCCGGAAAGGCATCTAGTCTTTATTAATGACATCAAGAGATGGAGAATCCACCACTTTCCTTGGTAGCTTCTTCCTGGGTTCAATCATCCTCGCTGTTGAATATTTGTGCCTTATTTGTCATAGGAATTTGTCTCTTTTCACCTTCCAGCCATTGGGTCTTGTTCTGCCTTTCTCTGCTCGATTAAAGAGCCCTTTAATACCCAATATTTTCTCTCCATTAAGGCATTTCAACACTTCAATGAAGTCCCCTTCAATCTTCTTTTGATAAGCTAAACAGGTTGAGCTCTTTCAATAGCTCACTAGAAGGCATTTTTCTCCAGCCCTCAGAACATTTGGTGGCTCTTTGCTGCCCCAGCTCCAATTTCTAGGACCATCTTTTTCAAAGGAGGACACCAAAACCGGAGGCAGTATTCCAATAGTAGTCTCACTGCTGCTGTGTCACCTCCCTATCCTACTCAAGGCTCTGCTCCTACGTCTAATGATGGCTTTAGCCCTGTTCACCACAGCATCACACTGGGAGCTCATGTTGAGTGGCTTCTCCACTCTGGCCCCTAAATCCTTTTCAGAGTCACTGCTTTCCTGGATACACGTCCCCATTCTGGAGGTGTGGCCGGCGTGCCTTGTTGCCACGCATAGGACCTTGCATTGGGCTCTGCTCAAACTTGTTTTCTTTGAATGGGTCCAGCTGGCCGAATGAGCCAGATCGCTCTGTATCACTGCCCTCTCCCCATCAGGAATTACGACTCTGCCTGTATTTTGTCACCCCCCAATCTTATCCGCAGTGATTGTATGTTTTCTCCCAAGTCATTGATAACAATTATTTTAAAAAATTAGTCCTTGAGTGCTTCTTCAGACCCTTAGTACCCAGGACCTGCTCCCCACAGCACAGTGAGAAATGCTGTCCAGCCCTGATTGTACATAGGGGATAAGCACAGAACAAACGTACCTTTAGGAGCTGTGTTGTCCATAGGCTCTGAACAACATGTGGGGGTCAGCAGATTACAAACGCACGACAGACCTGTAGTGTAGACAGGTCCCAACTGTGTCTCGGTTTCCCACCCTGTAAAATGGGGAGAACAAAGAAAACCTTGATTAGCTCCATTTGATGGCTGGGGAAACCGAGGCACCCAGCGGTGCAGAGACTCGCTCATGGTCCCAAAGCCAGGAATAAAAAACAGCAGATCTGATAGCCAGGCCTGGGACCTAGCCCCAGTTATCCTGGCCTTGCTGCTCTAAGTTTAGTCACAGCCTCCATGTCTTTTCCCCCGTCTCCCTTAACCCCACGTCACTGCAGAAGAGAGATTTTCTCGTAGCCAGCTGGCTCTCCTGCATGTGGATGTCGTTCCAAAAGACGTGCTCTGGCTCAGTCCCATGCTATGGTTGGCTGAAGGAACCACTTGGTCACATTCTAGGCCCTGAGTTATACAGGAGGGGCGACTAGATGCACAGAATGGTCCTTTCTGACCTGAACCTCTATCAATCGCTACATTTTCTGCTGCTAGGAAGAGAACTCTGGACCTATTTTCTCTCAT
>NW_027059390.1:0-2000 GCF_011386835.1 Chrysemys picta bellii | reverse complement strand
CCCTCCCACACCCCGGGGCTGAGTGACCTTGGCCAACTCCCGTCCCTTCAGAAGGAACTCCCAGTACACACCCAGCCCCCACACCTCAGGGTTCCCCTCCCTGCGGCTCTGTTGCCATACCCCCACCAGGGCCGGCTTTAGGCCAATTCAACCAATTCCCCTGAATCGGGCCCCGGGCCCAAGCCACGGTATGGTGTACCGGCAAGAGCCGGTGCGCTGTACCAGGGTGGCCCGGCTTCCCCAGGGGCAATTTAAAGGACCTAGAGCTCCCAGCAGGGGCCAGAGCCCCAGGCCCTTTAAATTGCCACCAGACAATCACTGCTGGAGCCCTGGGGTAGGGCTGCGGGGCTCTGGGGGCTATTTAAAAAGTCCGGGGCTCCTGCTGCCTCTACCGCCCCGGCCCTTTAAATAGCCACTGGAGCCCCGCTGCTTCCCCAGGGCTCCCGCGGCTATTTAAAGGGCCAGGCCGGTAGAAGCAGGGGAGCCCTGAGCACTTTAAATAGCCCCCAGAGCCCTGGGATAGCGGGGGGCTCGGGGGCTATTTAAAGGGCCGGGGCTCCAGCTGCCTCTGCTGCACCCCGTCCCCGCACCGGCCCCGCACCCCCTGCCTTGCCCGCAGCCAGCCCCGTCTCCAGCCAGCCCTGCACCCCCTGTCCGCAGCCAGCCCCTGCTGCACCCCTGCCCTACCTCCAGCCCCGGCCCCCCCTGTCCTGCCCGCACCAGCCCCGCCACTCTGCCCTGCCTGCAGCCATCCCTGCACCCACTGCCCACAGCCAGCCTCTGCCGCACCCCCTGCCCTGTCTCCAGGCAACCCCTGGTCACCCTAGCACACCCCCAGGGAGTTGCGGGGACCCACACACGTGAAAGGGAGCTCATTAATAACCGATCAACAGCATATATTATGCAATGTACATAATATATAATTTTATTATTTATATAGTTATAGAAAGTAAATAATACATGGAAGAAATGAAAGGCTTTTTTTTACATTATTTTTTTTGTTAGTCATCCCAGCCGGGGCCCCGCCAAAAATGTTCGAATTGGGCCCCGCCCCTCCTAAAGCCGGCCCTGCTGGAGAGAACAGGAGGATTCAGTCAGCAGGGGCTGCCGATCCGTCCCATTCACCAGGGCTGCCATCCTGCGGCTTCAGCATTAGTGGCTGGGGTGACTTGGGGAAAGGTCTCAACCTCCCCACATCCCACTTCACTGCTGCCAGGATCCCTCCTGCCCCCCCCCCCATTGGAGTCCCCTCCCTACCCAACCTGGGTGGGGCTGGAGGAGAGGGGTCTGAGAACTTGAGCTGTGGATTGGAGGTGGAACAGCTGTCAGGGGCACTGAGGGGGACGTGGCAGGAGCTCCCCGTACAAGGAGGGGGGGTTGCCACTGCAGGTCACTAGGAAGGACAACAAGACTCCATACTGGGGGTCAGGAGGGGGATCCCTACCCATCCCTCAGAGGTGGGCAGGGGCTGGGTGGAAATGCTGCTGGTTCCATGGGCCGTTAATCCCCCCTGATTCCTCGGAGGCGTCTGAGTCTCAGACAGGTTCTCGTTCCCTTGCAGCAGGAGGACGTCACGGCCAATGTGATGCGCCAGCTCCGTATCATGCGGCACTTGCGCCAGGTGCCCGAGGCGCTGCAGGGCCTGTGCCTCTGAGGCCACCAGCAACTCCCGCTCCCTGCTGCAGGTACTGCTCTGGCTCTCTGTAAATGGGGAGCTAGTGGAAGGCGAAATGGAGCCCCCTGGCACTCACAGAAACCCTCTCTCCTCTCTATGGAGCAGGGTCCTTTCCTCTGCCCCCAAATTCCTTCATCTGGGACAGGAGCTCTTTCCCTCACACCCATTCCCCTCCCCCCTTTCCTTGATCTACCCCCATCCCATTCCCTCTGCGCCCAGGCAGAGCTCTGCCTGCCCCATATGGTGCAGAAAGGCCGTTGTGTCAGGGCCCCACCCCTAGCCCCACTGAAGCTCGGAAAGCTCCATTTTTGAGGAGGTGGGGGTG
>NW_027059389.1:0-2000 GCF_011386835.1 Chrysemys picta bellii | reverse complement strand
GTGTAGCTGTGAATATTCTGGGTCCTTTCCCAAAAAAGACACCCAAAGGAAAGCAGTACGTACTGACTTTCATGGATTTTGCTATCCGATGGCCGGAAGCAGTACCCTTAAGCAACACCAGGGCTAAAAGTGTGTGCCAGGCATTAACAGACATTTTTGCCGGGGTAGATTGGCCCTCCAACATCCTTGCAGATTCGGGAACTAATTTCCTGGCAGGGACCATGAAAAACCTGTGGGAAGCTCATGGGGTGAATCACTTGGTTGCCACCCCTTACCACCATAAAACCAATGGCCTGGTGGAGAGGTTTAATAAAACTTTGGGGGCCATAATATGTAAATTCATAAATGAACACTCCAATAATTGGGACCTAGTGTTGCAGCAGTTGCTTTTCGCCTACAGGGCTGTACCACATCCCACTTTAGGGTTTTCACCATTTGAACTTGTGTATGGCCGCGAGGTTAAGGGGCCATTACAGTTGGTGAAACAGCAATGGGAGGGGCTTACGCCTTCTCCAGGAACTAACATTCTAAACTTTGTAAGCAACCTACAAAGCACCCTCCGACACTCTTTAGCCCTTGCTAAAGAAAACCTAAAAAATGCTCAGAAAGAGCAAAAGGCCTGGTATGATAAACATTCCAGAGAACGGTCCTTCAAAGTAGGAAACCAAGTCATGGTCTTAAAGGCGCTCCAGGCCCATAAAATGGAAGCGTCTTGGAAAGGACCATTCATGGTCCAGGAGCGCCTAGGAGCCGTTAATTATCTCATAGCCTCCCCGACCTCCAACATAAAGCCCAAGGTATACCATGTTAATTCTCTTAAGCCCTTTTATTCCAAAAAATTAAACGTTTGCCAGTTTACAGCCCAGAAAACAAATAACGCAAAGTGGCCTAAAGGTGTCTATTACGAAGAAAAAAAGGATGGTGGCGTAGAAGAGGTGAACCTCTCCACGACCCTTGGACGTCTGCAGCGACAGCAGATCAAGGAGCTGTGCACAAGCTTTGCACCAATTTTCTCAGCCACTCCAAAACGGACCGAAGGGGCATACCACTCCATTAACACAGGTAATGCTCACCCAATTAGAACCCCACCCTACCGGGAGTCACCTCATGACAAAACTGCTATACAAAGAGAGATCCAGGACATACTACTGATGGGTATACTCCGCCCCTCTAATAGTGCATGGGCATCTCCAGTGGTTCTAGTTCCCAAACCAGATGGGAAAATACGCTTTTGCGTGGACTACCGTAAGTTAAATGCTGTAACTCGTCCTAACAACTATCCAATGCCACGCACAGATAAGCTACTGGAAAAATTGGGACATGCCCAATTCATCTCTACTTTAGACTTAACCAAGGGGTACTGGCAAGTACCACTAGATAAACCCGCTAAAAAAAGGTCAGCCTTCGTCACCCAGGCAGGGGTGTATAAATTCAATGTACTCCCTTTCGGGTTGCAAAATGCACCCGCCACCTTCCAAAAACTTGTAGATGGTCTCCTAGCGGAATTGGAAGAATCTGCAGTTGCCTACCTCAATGATGTGGCCATTTTTTCTAATTCATGGGCAGAGCACATGGAGCACCTAAAAAAAGTCTTCAAGCGCATCCAGCAGGCACGACTAACAGTTAAGGCTAAAAAGTGTCAAATAGGCCAAAACAGAGTAACTTACCTGGGGCACCAGGTGGGTCAAAAAACTATAAATCCCCTACAGGCCAAAGTGAATGCTATCCAAAAGTGGCCGGTTCCAAAGTCTAAAAAACAGGTCCAATCGTTCTTAGGCTTGGCTAAATATTATAGGCAATTTGTACCCCACTACAGCCAAATCGCCGCCCCGCTAACAAACCTAACCAAAAAAACCCAGCCAAATGCAGTTCAGTAAACTAATAAGTGTCAAAAGCCCTTTAACCAGCTTAAGGCAACACTCATGTCTAACCCTGTGCTAAGGGCCCCAAACTTTAACAAACCGTTCCTAGTAACCACAAATGCGTCCGAGCGAGGCGTG
>NW_027059388.1:0-2000 GCF_011386835.1 Chrysemys picta bellii | reverse complement strand
TCTCTCAGTCCTCAAAGAGAGACCTCGAGAAGGAGACTTGCTGAAGCAAAGCCACAGGGTCTCTGAGGTTTCCCTGGCCCTGTGCTCCTGTCCTGTCAGGCTGATGTCAGCATCTCTCTCTGAGGTCACCACCTCCCTAACACATTTGACCAATAGGCTGACGTCCTGCAAAAGGCCTTTGTGATGTCACTGTCACACCCAACCAATGCTAATGTCCTGTTGCTGGCCTGAGACTTTGAAGGTTTGAGGTTGTCATAACTATAAAGGGAAGGATAACAGCTGTCCTGTGTACAGTACTATAAAATCCCTCCTGGCCAGAGACTCCAAAATCCTTTTCCCTGTAAAGGGTTAAGAAGCTCAGGTAACCTGGCTGGCATCTGACCTAAAGGACCAATAAGGGGACAAGATACTTTCAAATCTTGGGGAGGGGAAGGCTTTTGTTTCTGTTCTTTGTTTGTGTGGGTGTTCGCCCTCGGGACTGAGAGGGACCAGACATCAATCCAGGTTCTCCACATCTTTCTAAACAAGTCTCTCCTATTTCAAACAAGGTGTGTTAGTTTTCCTTTGTTTTCTCAACTTGTAAATGTACCTTTTACTAGAGTGTTTATCTTTGTTTGCTGTACTTTGAACCTAAGACTAGAGGGGAGTCCTCTGAGCTCTTTAAGTTTGATTACCCTGTAAGGTTAATTTCCATACTGATTTTACAGAGATGATTTTTACCTTTTTCTTTAATTAAAAGCCTTATTTTTAAGAACCTGATTGATTTTTCCTTGTTTTAAGATCCAAGGAGTTTGGATCTTGATTCACCAGGAGTTGGTGGGAGGAAGGAGGGGAATGGTTAATTTCTCCTCCTTTTAGATCCAAGGGGGTTGGATCTGTATTCACCAGAAGTTGGTGGGAGGAAGGAGGGGGGATGGTTAATTTCTCCTTGTTTTAAGATCCAAGGGGTTTGGATCTGTATTCACCAGGGAATTGGTGAAAGGTTTCTCAAGGCTACCCAGGGGAGGAAATTAGCCTTGGGATGGTGGTTAAGCTTAGAAGTTTTCATGCAGGCCCCTACATTTGTATCCTAAACTTCAAAGTGGGGATACAGCCTTGACACAGGTACTCTCTGTGGATCACCCCACTCAATGCGTCTTCATTCTAGGAAGCAAGCCGGCTAGACAGTAAAACATCAGAGGCTGCTCCCAATACTACACTCAGTGTTTCCAAAATTTGTAGACTTTATGGCCACAAGAGACCTTTAGAGCATCTTATCTAAGCCCCTGCATATCATAGGCCTCCTGTATAGTACAATAGTTACTTTTTGGGCACACACATTCCAGAAAGGCATCTAGTCTTCATTCAATGACATCAAGAGATGGAGAATCCACCACTTTCCCTTTTAGTGAGTGCCAGGGGGCTCCATTTCCCCTTCCACTAGCTCGCCATTTACAGGGAGACAGAGCAGTACCTGCAGCAGGGAGCGGGAGTTGCTGAAGGCCTCAGAGGCGCAGCCTCTGCAGTGTCTCAGGCACCTGGCGCAAGTGGCGGATGATGCGGGTGCATCACTTTGGCCGTGACGTCCTCCTCCTGCAAGGGAACGAGAACCTGTCAGAGACTCAAACGCCCCGAGGAATCTGGGGGATTTAAGGGCACCTGGAACCAGCAGTATTTCCACTCAGCACCTGAACACCACTGAGAGATGAATTCACCTCCTGAACCCCAGAATGGAGTCTTCTTGTCCTTTCTAGTAACCTCCAGTGCCAACCCCGCTCCTTCTGGGGTGAGCTCCTGCTACCTCCCCCTCAGTGCCCTTGACAGCTGTTCCACCTCCAAACCACACCTCAAGTTATCAGAACCCTCTTCTCCACCCCCACCCAGGTTGGGCAGGGAGGTGGCTCTAGCAGGGGGGGCAGGAGGGATTCTGCCAGCAGTGAAGTGGGTTGCGGGGAGGTTGAGATCTTGCCCCAAGTCATCCCAGACACTAATGCTAAGCCACAGGATGGCAGCATCTAGTG
>NW_027059387.1:0-2000 GCF_011386835.1 Chrysemys picta bellii | reverse complement strand
TTCTGGGGGCGGGCTTTCTGGGGGTGGGGGTGTGGATAAGGTTTTGGGCAGTCAGGGTACAGGTAGGGGGTAGGGTCCTGGGGGGCATTTGGGGGGGGTAGTTAGGGGACAAGGAACAGGGAGGCTTAGGTAGGGGGTGGGGTTTTGGAGGGCAGTTAAGAGCAGGGGTCCCAGGAGGGGGCAGTCAGGGGACAAGGAGCAGAGGGGTTTAGATGGGTCGGGAGTTGAGTTTAGATGGGGCGGGGCTGTCAGGGGGTGGGGAGTGGTTGGATGGGGCGTGGGAGTCCCAGGGGTCTGTCTGGGGGTGGGGGTGTGGATAAGGGTTGGGGCAGTCAGGGTACAAGTAGGGGGTAGATTCCTAGGGGGCCAGTTAGGATTGGGGGAGGGTCTCAGGAGGGGGCAGTCAGAGGACAAGAGGCAGGGAGGCTTAGGTAGGGGGTGGAGTCCTGGGGGGCAGTTAGGGGCAGGGGTCCCAGGAGGGGGCAGTCAGGGGGACAAGGAGCGGGTGGAGGGTTGGGGGTTCTGAGGGGGAAAGTGGGAGGGGCAGGGGTGGGGCTAGGGCTGGATGGGGCAGGGCTAGGGCAGGACGGGGCCGGGGCTAGGGCGGGGCTCCTCCCGTCCTCTTTTTTGCTTGCTGAAATATGGTAACCCTAGTGCTGAGGCTCCAGGAAAAGAAGCCAGGGCCTGGTTCTCCTCTCGCTCCCCATTCACACCGGCATAATCCGATTGGTGTCACACCTGATTGACAGTGGGGCTGAGTAAGGGGCACAGGACCATGCTGTCCACAGACACTCCTATCCTCCATCAGTCTCTATAGCACTAGGTGCCCAAGAGGCATTGTGGTCTAGTGGGTGAGGCACTGGGCTGGGCGTGAGGAGACCCAGCTGTGCCACTGCGCTGCTGGATGCCCTTGGGCAACCTGGGGGTTGTAATGCCGTTCACTGACAATGGCCTGCTGCCCCCCTGTACCGACAGATGGCGTTGTGACCTGGCACACAGGGCGTCTGTTGCTGTGCCGTGGAACACAGGGGAGTCCACCAAGAACTTGACCCCTGGCAGCACTGGCTCACACACTGTGTGGGTCAGAAAGTGGGGAGACTTCTCAGCCAAGGGAGACCCAGGGTCCCTGCAGGAGGAGGGGGTGGGATGAGCGGGGACTGGAATTTACACCCCTCTCCAATATCTGAACTGCCGTCACTGCTAAAGGGGCATTTTGAGCTGAGGTGCCTGGCACAGACTGGCAGGTTGGTGTGACTCACACACCCAGGGGGCGTGTTGGCCTGGCAGGAGGGATGCTTACATGTGTACTTGGCATGTAGGACGAATGGGTATCAGAGGCGTGAGGGTCTATCCTATCCATGCATGTCTGGATCCTGCAGGTCAGCACTCTGGCTGCCAGATTTAACTGGGCCATGGCCCATGTATGAGCAATTCCCTGCATACATCCTACCCTGGAAACCCTAATGCCTGCAGTGTCACCTACCTCCCTGCCTTGTCCCCTGTGTGTTGCCAGCGTGAATACTGTGGCAGAGGGGAGAGTAGTCCACTGGCAGTAGGAGGGGTGGCCTACTGGACAGCTATGAGACAAACATGTGCCACATGGCTAGCCAGTGTTGGTCTATAAGACCTTGCTACATGGAGTGTATGGGCTGTGGGTACAGACCCAAAGAAACTTGTAGAAAGCAGAGCCGGGGAGGGGATTCTGCTCTGCTTAAAAAGACTATAGAGACAAGGCAGGTGAGGGAATATCTTTTATTGGACCAACATCTGTTGGCAAGAGAGACAAGTTTTGGTGCTACACAGAGCTCTTCTTCGGGTCTGGGAAAGGTGCTCTGTACTAAATACAAGGTGGAACAGATGATTTAGCATAAGTAGTTAACACATTCACCCACCTAGTCTCGCACATATTCTAAGGGACCATTCAAGGTGAAGTGGCCCGTTACCACCTCTGCAGTCATGGGACAAACAAAGGGGGTTAGTGGGTTACAGATTGTTGTAAT
>NW_027059386.1:0-2000 GCF_011386835.1 Chrysemys picta bellii | reverse complement strand
CTTCTATGTGGAATGGGTGAGCGGAACAGAGGAAGCACTGCTAGAGCCCAAGTCCTGTGTCACCCTCTGGTATAGCGAGGTTGCCACCTTCTGACTGGCAAATGGAAAATGCCAGGTATGCATTAACGTTTGCAGTGTAGTTGTAGCTGTGTCGGTCCCTGGATATTAGAGAGAAGGTGGGTGGTCCAGTAAAAGATATTACTTCACCCACCTTGTCTCTCAGGTATGCATTAATGTAACGAATGGGACCAGACTGCTGCCATCTCTTCAGCTGCTCCTGTGGTTTGTAGTTTGAGCTCTCTTTGCCTGTGTTGAAATTCACTAAAAATGAAATAATTAACTCTACTACTGTATTCCCCCCCCCCCCATCAGTGTTTGCTTTTCTGGTGCAGAAAGATTGAAGGGAACAGATGAGAACCTATGTGGGAATTTAACTTCAAATTCAAAAAACAGGTATGAAAGCTAACCACTTGCCATTGAAATGTCAGGGCGGTAAAGTTTTGAAGCCATAATGATTTTTCTTCCAGAGTTGTTATTGATGGGCGCAGTAGAGCAATTAAAATCAGATCTCCTGGTAAAAGAAATACATGTTGCCAAATGCAGAGGTGGGCACGTAAGGCACTTGTGGAGCTGCTGAGTAGGGAAACTAGAGCAGGAGGCAATTCTTACTGCTTTAAAACAGGCCAACGTTTTCAGTCTTGAGTGTCTAAAGGATTAGATCCCTATGTCCATATTTAGGCTGCCGATTGCCTGCCCCTAACCCAACGTGCTGAGTATCTATAGCTCCAAATACCTTCAGTGGGGAGTTGCGATGACTCGGCTCCTCTGAAAAGCCAGTCACTTTGATTTAGTGGCCTACGGTTAGGGACCCAAGTTTGAAATGTGTTGCATTAATGTCTTTTCTCTCATCACACGGAAAGCCTTTCCAAAGCTAACCAACCCTTTTCTCAGGGGGTGACAGTAATCTTTGTGAAACCCTCCTTTAACCAGACTCAGGATAAATGTATAATACCGAGCACCCTATCAGGACCTGCAGAGTCTGTCTTCAAAGAGACAGTCTTGCAAACCCTCCATCCCAGGGTTTTCATTGACCATGGCACTCTTTGGCCCGAACAGTTGGGCGTTAGGCGGGAATCTGCTGCTGAGCCAGGATGGTCTCTAGACATGAAGTGAAAATTTCTGGTTGGCTTCAGTTTAGTTCAGGGGTGTCAAACTCAATTGCACAGGGGGCCAAAACTCAAAACTCGCGGGCCGAACAGTATAACCATTTATTTAACAGACTAAATATTTATGTTTTTTAACCATGAATATGAACCAAAATACAGGATATCATTCCAAAATAAATACATTTCAACTTAAAATATTTTGCTCTTCATAAAAAAATATCCTGTCAATACAATACATTCAAAATCTGTACATGCTGGAATATTAAAAAATCTGAAAATATAAATAAAAAATTGAATTTAAAGCAAAAGTATAATCATAACAAATCATAACATTCCATTTTCTTGTCCTATTTAGTCAGAGCCTGATACTTGGAGTCTTTTCTTTGCAACAAGTTCGTTTATGTTTGGGGTTAGGTTCTGTGTTGTGAAGATTCTCAGGATCGATTGCAGGTGTTCATCAGTGAGGCGACTCCTGTGTGACGTTTTGTTAATTTTCATCACAGAGAACAGCTGCTCGCACAGATATGTGCTGCCAAACATGGACAGGATTCGAGCCGCATGTTGGCGGAGCTGCGGCATCGCTTCAGGAATGAAGCGAGTGAACTGTGCTGGCCCCGCAGTGTCGTACTTTGCCTTCAGTGTCCCGTTACATTGCAGTTCTATCAGCTCCATCTGCATTTCTACAGGTGCGGTTTCCACATCGACTGCAAATGGGTTGCGAAGCAGCTCGAAGTTACTTTTCTGTGCCTCAAAGTCACTGAAGCGCCGTGCGAACTCAGTGCGCAGCGCGCTGAGTTTTTCAGCAAAGGTGGCATTTGGGAAAACTGTGGCACT
>NW_027059385.1:0-2000 GCF_011386835.1 Chrysemys picta bellii | reverse complement strand
TACCTGCAGCAGGGAACGGGAGTTGCTGATGGCCTCAGAGGCACAGCCCCTGCAGTGTCTAAGGCACCTGGCACAAGTGCCGGATGATGCGGAGCTGGTGCATCACTCTGGCCATGACGTCCTCCTGCTGCAAGGGAACGAGAACCTGTCAAAGACTCAAACCCCCCGAGGAATCAGGGGGAATTAAGGGCACCTGGAACCAGCAGTATTTAAACTGACTACCTGCCCACCACTGAGGGATGAATTCACCTCCTGAACCCCAGAATGGAGTCTTCTTGTCCTTTCTAGTAACCTCCAGTGCCAACCCCACTCCTTGTAGGGTGAGCTCCTGCTACCTCCCCCTCAGTGCCCTTGACAGCTGTTCCACCACCAAACCACAGCTCAAGTTATCAGAACCCTCTTCTCCACCCCCACCCAGGTTGGGCAGGGAGGCGGCTCTAGCAGGGGGGGCAGGAGGAATTCTGCCAGCAGTGAAGTGCGTTGCGGGGAGGTTGAGATATTGTCTGAAGTCATCCCAGACACTAATGCTAAGCCACAGGATGGCAGCATCTAGTGTCAGTGGAGTCCAAGCACTATTTCAACCATACAGTTTTGGATGAACTCCCCACAAGGGGAGGTGAAGAGCACCCCCAGCAACACACACACAAACACACACACACACACACACACCACTCCTGGTGGTGAAAGGGGAACAGGAGAAAGGACAAAAGAAGTAAGAGATGAAGAGAAAGGAAGGGGGGATGGAGGAAAAGGTAAAACGAAAATGAGAAACACTAATGTCCCCTGTGATTCTACGGGACAAAATCCCACAGAGGGAATAAAATTCTGCCACCTTAAACTAGTGTTTTCCATGCCTAGAATTCAGCTGGCACCAGATGGACCTGACTGAGCAGCTTCCAAAACCTCTTGGAGGCTCTTACCTTCTAAATAGGGACGTCTGTTTTCTAGTAAAATCCGTCAAAGGAAAGGAGAAAACTCCAAAGAGGCTCCTGCTCGCACTCACACATGTGAACACTAATACTCTCTCAGTCCTCAAAGAGAGACCTCGAGAAGGAGACTTGCTGAAGCAATAACAGAGACTTGGTGGGATAACTCACATGACTGGAGTACTGTCATGGATGGATATAAACTGTTCAGGAAGGACAGGCAGGGCAGAAAAGGTGGGGGAGTTGCATTGTATGTAAGAGAGGAGTATGACTGCTCAGAGGTCCGGTATGAAACTGTAGAAAAACCTGAGAGTCTCTGGATAAAGTTGAAAAGTGTGAGCAACAAGGGGGATGTCGTGGTTGGAGTCTGGTATAGACCACCAGACCAGGGGGATGAGGTGGACGAGGCTTTCTTCTGGCAACTAGCAGAAGTTGCTAGATCGCAGGCCCTGGTTCTCATGGGAGACTTTAATCACCCTGATATCTGCTAGGAGAGCAATACAGCGGTGAACAGACAATCCAGGAAGTTTTTGGAACGTGTAGGGCACAATTTCCTGGTGCAAGTGCTGGAGGAACCAACTAGGGGCAGAGCTTTTCTTGACCTGCTGCTCACAAACAGGGAAGAATTAGTAGGGGAAGCAAAAGTGGATGGGAACCTGGGAGGCAGTGACCATGAGATGGTCGAGTTCAGGATCCTGACACAAGGAAGAAAGGAGAGCAGCAGAATACGGACCCTGGACTTCAGAAAAGCAGACTTTGACTCCCTCAGGGAACAGATGGGCAGGATCCCCTGGGAGAATAACATGAAGGGCAAAGGGGTCCAGGAGAGCTGGCTGTATTTTAAAGAATCCTTATTGCGGTTGCAGGAACAAACCATCCCGATGTGTAGAAAGAATAGTAAATATGGCAGGCGACCAGCTTGGCTAAACAGTGAAATCCTTGCTGATCTTAAACGCAAAAAAGAAGCTTACAAGAAGTGGAAGATTGGATAAATGACCAGGGAGGAGTATAAAAATATTGCTCAGGCATGCAGGAGTGAAATCAGGAAGGCCAAATCACACTTGGAGTTGCAGC
>NW_027059384.1:0-2000 GCF_011386835.1 Chrysemys picta bellii | reverse complement strand
CTTTGATAGGATAACGAGCCTTGTGGATAAGGGTGAGGCTGTGGATGTGGTATACCTAGACTTTAGTAAAGCATTTGATACGGTCTCGCATGATATTCTTATTGATAAACTAGGCAAATACAATTTAGATGGGGCTACTATAAGGTGGGTGCATAACTGGCTGGATAACCGTACTCAGAGAGTTGTTATTAATAGTTCCCAATCCTGCTGGAAAGCCATAACGAGTGGGGTATCGCAGGGGTCTGTTTTGGGACCGGCGCTGTTCAATATCTTCATCAACGACTTAGATATTGGCATAGAAAGTACGCTTATTAAGTTTGCGGATGATACCAAACTGGGAGGGATTGCAACTGCTTTGGAGGACAGGGTCATAATTCAAAATGATCTGGACAAATTGGAGAAATGGTCTGAGTTAAACAGGATGAAGTTTAACAAAGACAAATGCAAAGTGCTCCACTTAGGAAGGAACAATCAGTTTCACACATACAGAATGGGAAGAGACTGTCTAGGAAGGAGTACGGCAGAAAGGGATATAGGGGTTATAGTGGACCACAAGCTAAATATGAGTCAACAGTGTGATGCTGTTGCAAAAAAAGCAAACCTGATTCTGGGATGTATTAACAGGTGTGTTGTGAGCAAGACACGAGAAGTCATTCTTCCGCTCTACTCTGCTCTGGTTAGGCCTCAGCTGGAGTATTGTGTCCAGTTCTGGGCACCGCATTTTAAAAAAGATGTGGAGAAATTGGAAAGGGTCCAGAGAAGAGCAACAAGAATGATTAAAGGTCTTGAGAACATGACCTATGAAGGAAGGCTGAAAGAATTGGGTTTGTTTAGTTTGGAAAAGAGAAGACTGAGAGGAGACATGATAGCAGTTTTCAGGTATTTAAAAGGGTGTCATAAGGAGGTGGGAGAAAACTTGTTCACCTTAGCCTCTAAGGATAGAACCAGAAGCAAATGGTTTAAACTGCAGCAAGGGAGGTCTAGGTTGGACATTAGGAAAAAGTTCCTAACTGTCAGGGTGGTTAAACACTGGAATAAATTGCCGAGGGAGGTTGTGGAATCTCCATCTCTTGAGATATTTAAGAGTAGGTTAGATAAATGTCTATCAGGGATGGTCTAGATGGTATTTGGTCCTGCCATGCGGGCAGGGTGCTGGACTCGATGACCTCTCGAGGTCCCTTCCAGTCCTAGAATCTATGAATGTATGAAAAAAACACTGTTCTCCACCCCCACCCAGGTTGGCCAGGGAGGCGGCTCTAGCAGGGGGGGCAGGAGGGATTCTGGCAGCAGTGAAGTGGGTTGAGGGGAAGTTGAGATCTTGCCCCAAGACATCCCAGACACTAATGCTAAGCCACAGGATGGCAGCATCTAGTGTCAGTGGAGTCCAAACACTATTTCAACCCCACAGTTTTTGAGGAACAGGAGAAAGGAGAAAAGAAGTAAGAGATGAAGAGAAAGGAAGGAGGGATGGAGGAAAAGGTAAAACAAAAAGGACAAACCCTAATGTCCCCAGTGATTCTACGGCACAAAATCCAAGGGATGAAATAAAATTCTGCCATCTTAAACTACTGTTTTCCATGCCTAGAATTCAGCTGGCACCAGGTGGATCAGACTGAACAGGTTACAAACCTCTCCGAGGCACTTACTTTCTCAACAGGGACGTCTGTTTTCTAGTAAAATCAGTAAAAGGAAAGGAAACAACTCGAAAGAGGTTCCTCCTCGCATTCACATATGTGAACCCTAATACTCTCTCAGTCCTCAAAGAGAGACCTCGAGAAGGAGACTTCCTGAAGCAAAGCCACAGGGGTCTCTGAGGTTTCCCTGGCCCTGGGCCCCTGTCCTGCCTGGCTGATATCAGCATCTCTCTCTGAGGTCACCACCTCCCTAACACCTTTGAGCAATTCACCTCCTCAACCGCAGAATGGAATCTTCTTGTCCTTTCTAGTAACCTCCAGTGCCAACCCCACTCCTTGTAGGATGAGCTCCTGCTACCTCCTGCT
>NW_027059383.1:0-2000 GCF_011386835.1 Chrysemys picta bellii | reverse complement strand
TAAGGGTGGGCCCAGGGATCCCGAGATTGGGGCAGTGGCTGGATTCTGTTCTTTATCCCAGGGATAATGCGCTCATAGCCTGGAATGCCCCTCACAGCAATGTTAGCGGGTGACCAGCAGGGGGCACTTACAAGGATATGACACGGGTCCTTCATGATAGTATTTTGTACGTATGCTTCTCTCTGAGCATCTTGAAGCATTTGGCAGTGGGTGGCACCGTTTTGTGTGTGTTCGCTCCCCCTGCTCCTAGAACCTGGCTACGCCCCTGCTAGCCAGGTCCCCAGTCCACGGCTCTGCTCCCCTGGAGAGACTGACCAGCAGAGCAGCAGACTCTGAGAGCCCCATCCCTGCCTCTCCGCAGCATTGCCGCCACCGGCCAGCTCAGCTCCTCCAGCACAGGGTCACTAGCTGCCCATTGGCCTCTCCTGCCCTAGGGCCGGGCACTGCTGGCTTTCCTGGGGCTGTGCAGGGGGCTGCCGGGTGGTGACGGTCACCCATCTGCCTCTGATTCCAGCATCCCGCCAGCTCCCCGCCCCAGGGAGATCAGCAACCAGCCAGGCTGCGCGTGGAACCAGGGGCAGGAGGCCAGGACCCACCACACTCACCCCAACAGCCAGACTCTCCCGTCCCTGCACGTGAAGACCCTTCACTGTCCCGGTCCCTGGCTCTGCTACCTACAGGTCTGTGAGCTTGTCATTCCCTGGTGGTTTATTTCAATGCAACCCCCTCTCCGCCCGCCAGCGCTCTCCTCTCCCACCTCTTGCGTCTGGGCTCTCCCTGGCACCCACGGGCTCACCTGCTTTGACAGAAGGTAGATCTACAGCTGCCAAGGCGTGGATGTCCCTCGAGAGACAGGGCAACTCCTGAGAGCGCGTCCTGCGTTCCCTCACTGTCTCAGGCGGGATCTCAGTTCTCTGCCTATGGCTCCAGCTCTCCTTCCGCTCTCTCTCCTCCCTGGGGCTACCCACTCCTCCCAGCTTGGCCCCCGCTGCTGCTGTGGTGTCCTACCGTTTATCCCCTGCCCTATGTCACTAGGGGAGGTGTACAGTACACATCCCTGTAGAACACTATGAACTCGCTCGGGATGGCTAATGTTGCCAGTGGTATCTGAGAGGGAGAGCAAGTCACCATGCGGCACTTCCCCGCGGTTCAGAGGTTCCCGCGATGCCACCTCTGAGTCCCATCAGCCTGCTGTGGCACCTCTTAGCACAGGGCCCAGCGCCGTTTTTAATCCCTGGGCACGATTGGCTCAGACTCCCAGCCAAGACTTTTAAAAGTGCCCAGCGATTTTGGGTCCCTTGACTTTTGGGCCCCAACTGGACACAGTTTAAAGAGGCCCGATTTTCCGAGGTTGAAAATAAGCACTGAAAATAAGGCCTCTTGCATGTGTCTGAAGATGGGCCCTCAAAATCACGTCACTGGATGAAATCTTGACCGCCTCCTCAGCTGTGGCCACAGCCTGTCTCACCTAACCCCAGCGCTGTCGTTTGCTCATGGTCCCATCATCCTTGAGGCCTCCGCGCATTATTTCTGCCATTATCTTACTCAAAATCAAAGCTAGATTTTCCAGGAGGGACTTTAAGGATCTCTCATTACTGTATTTGAAGCCTGGCAGCTCATTTGCTTCTATCTGGGGCCTCGTCTACACAGGAACATTAATCTGGATCCAGTAAAGGTGTGAATTAAAACTGGATTAGTTAAACTGGATTAATCCCCTATGTTCACACTCTAATTTGGAATAAAATTGGCTTTAATTCAAGTTTAGTTCAGTTCACATCCTGATCCACTATAAGTATACTGGTATGATAATGCCAGTGAATCTCCCCCTGCAGACAAGCTCTGGGACTTTAGTTCCCCTGTGGCTTTTCAAAGCCACGTGCCATTGGGTCGGTAAAGTCAGTAGCTAATCTCTAAACATGCCGCGCTGCCCTGGCCAGACATGCTGATTCATATGTAATCCAGCTTCCACGTGGTTCCTCTCACTGGCCTTTTGCCAGCCG
>NW_027059382.1:0-2000 GCF_011386835.1 Chrysemys picta bellii | reverse complement strand
TACACTTCTTTTGACTTACCTGAAAGTTGGTTTGGTGCTTGTGAAGTCTGGGCCTGATCCAAAGCTTGTTGAAGCCAATGGGCGTCTTTCCATTGACGTCAGATCGGCACCAAGCTGTCACCTCAAGGACCACGAGTTCAAATCCCCTCCTCAGTTGTCTCCTGCAATTAGCTTTAGGAACTAAAACTATGGGAAATATTTACATAAATGATGGACTGTCTCAGAGGCCATCTAATGCCTGGCACCAAGAGTCAGTATAAAATGCGTAGATCTGCCGGGCCCTGCTAGGGTGTAGCCGTCCAGCTCTCTCTTTACCCTCTCAGGGGTGTCTCCAGCGGGTACCTGAGGGGGGTTGAGAAGTGCCAACACAACCTCCTCGGAGCACCCCCCTTCCTCCTACAGTTGGCCCTGAGTCGTGCCTCCCTCGCTCCTCCTCGTTACTCCAGAACAACGGAAATTCACATGCAAGAACTTTGTTAACGTGGAGTTAAGGTTGCAGGTGCTCAGCCCTGCCCTGGGCTCCCTGTGTCCTGAGAGTGTTGAATTCCCAGAAGTCAAAGGTTGGCAAACCAGGATATGCCGAGGTAGAATGATGCTTCCCACGCAACTCGAACTCTGCCCCAGTGGGTCTGGGAATAGGAACAGGGAATAGACCAGCACCAGGCCAAACCAAACTCACCCTTGTCTGTGTGCCCAGCACCGCCCCAAATCCGCGTTCCTTTTCATACCATCCACACTGTTCTGTGCAGCGCCATTGCTTAAGGCGGGAATTGCTGTCGATTGGCAGGGTGTGAGGGTGAAGTCTGTGGTCTGCTTGAAGGACCCATTTGGGCACAGACCGAAGGGGGCAGAGTTGAGGTTGTTTGGCCTGAGTATCCATAGCCCAGCATTTCTTAGTTTGCTAGCCTTTAACTGTTGAGTGTTCAGTGCTTCCATTCTGAAGAGACATGAAAAGCACAAGTCAGTGCTGACCTCGTACAATGGTAACGTTTTTTGCATGTGAATAGTGGAAATCCAGGGCAACTGCATTGTAGACTGATCTGTGCACCAACCACCTCACTGCTAGGGAAGAGTAAGGTGATGACTGTTCCCTTTGGATAAGAGTCCCCCATATCTATTAACTACGCTGAAGCCCTGCCTTGTGAGAGATGCTAATATACTCTCTCTTCTCCTCCTCCTCTGCACAGCAAGTGACCAAGGATCTAGTGGCTCTGACAGATCTGCCAAGGGTAAGTGAGGGGGGCTCTAGCCTGGGGGTTCACTGCTCTCACTGAGGCCTCTGGAGAGAGACACCTAGTCCAAATCATTGGACCCTGAGTCTCACTGGCCCGTCCCCTCTAGCAAACCAGCCCCACGGAGCAGAACAGGGGAGTTCTGGATCTCTTATTTCCCTTTTATTCACACAGGTTTGCAGCCAAATCCCCCTTGTTTTCTCTGCGATGAATTTAGGTGTGAAAGACTCTAGTGAGAGGGGTTTCTCTGTGGCTGCTGATAGAGCATTGGGTGAGATTTGTAATGATAAATCCAGCTGCTTCAGAGAACAGTCTCCAGTGAACCTGCAGGAGGGACAGAGCCCAGCACCTGAGGCTCCAGGAACACAGATCTCTGACACTGGAGCTAAAAGCTTTGTCGGCGGGGTTAGAGATTTTGTCCACTAAACATGGAGCCACTAGGGTGACCATCTGTTATGGCAGGTTCCCTTTAATAGACGTTGCCTGTGTTTAACTTCTGCAGCTTAACAGAGCCTGTTGGAGTCTGTGCCACAACCTGAGGGGACCCCAGAGAGGAAGATGGATGAGCTCTGCTCTGTCTCCCTACAAGAACCAATCAACCTCTCCCAGCTTTTCTCTGGCACTTGGAGTGTCCCATGTGGGATTTCTGGCCTCATTTATCTGCTCACTGAACCACGTTTTACCTTTTAGATGTAATAGTTTTCTGTAATAATGTTTTATTTGCACAAAATAATTTCCAAAATGTTAATGGATAAAAACTCTTTTAGT
>NW_027059381.1:0-2000 GCF_011386835.1 Chrysemys picta bellii | reverse complement strand
GGAGCAACACACGTCTCGAAGCACTGCAGTTACTGTACAAGGTGAGTAACCCTTTCTTATCCCATTTTCCACTCAGGGAACTGAGGCCCAGAGCGATCAGGGCCCCAGTTCAGCTAGATACAGGTGTAACTTTAAGTGTGTGAATAATCCCATTATTATAAGTCAGTCTCTCGCTGTCAGGCATTTTTTCCAGCCCTCAAATCATTTTCGTGGCTCTTTTCTGCATCCTTTCCAGTGTTTCAACGTCTTTTTTCAAATGAGGTCAGCCAGTTGTTCAGGCAGCCCCACAGCCAGCTGCACCGGCTGCCAGCCACGGCTGGAGTGGCCCAGGGCAGCTGGCCCCCGGGACCATCTGAGCAGCAGCCGGTGGGGCTGGCCCAGAGACTGCCTGAGCAGTGGTCCCTCGGGCGGCCACAGCAGCTGCTGCTCAATGACCCCTGGCAGCTGGTGCCACTGGCCCTGCCCCCTCTCCAGCAGGGCCCCCCCTAAGATTTACTTAGGGGTACTTCTCGTATAAGTCCTGAACTGGTCACAAGCGGTGAATTTTATTGTTTATTGCCCGTGACCTGTCCACAACTTTCTCTAAAAATACCCGTAACTAAATCGTAGCCTTGGGCATGGTACAGGGGTGATTGAGTGAGGGTCGAAGGTCTGTGATGTACTGGAGGTCAGACTACGACCCGTCCGGCCTTAAACTCTATGAAGCTATGATTTTCTGCAAAATAGCAGCTCTTTGCTAGTATTAGAAGAGACCATCACCCACTGGAATCTCACCTCTCTCAATCTCTTCTTTCTTTAGACGATCTGCAATCTAATCTGGAGAAAGAGCGAGGTAAGTTCCTGGGACAAGTTCACCAAACTAACAGTAGGAAATGAATAACCACGTTAATCCGACAGCATGAAACCTCACCTCTTTCTTCCCTTTCTCTTCCAGAGATTCTGCGCTCTGAGCTGGAGAACGAGAGAGGTAAATGTCTGGGCTCTCAGGAGGCTTGAATGATTTTCTCTCACTGTACGTAGTCAGACAGACTTTGGCCTCTGTCTCTGCACTGTCTGTTAGGAGAGGCTCTGGGAACCAAACGGCCGGGGAGCTCTGACTAATCATGGAGCTGGGTAACTGCTCCATAGATAAAGTTGCTGCTCAGTTTCCATTGTAAGCCTGATTTTAGCCCTTCCTCTAAACTACACACACAGGGGAGTGTCCATATCCCAAACTGGTGAGTCTGCCTGTGCCAATGTACCTTTTTGCTACTGAATTTGAAGGAATGGCGGGGTGGGGAGATCCTGATGCCCTGGAAAAAGAGGCTCAGCAGAGTCCTAAGGTCTCCAAGCACTCTCTGACTCGTTGAGGCACAAAGTCAATGAGAAGGAGCCAGCTAATGTTGCTGATCCCTGAGTTGAGATCCAGCATCCAGAGCCAAGGTTTAGCACATTAAACCCTCACTTCCACGTTACCAGGGCCTAGCCCCTCACCAAGCTTCTAGGCACACGGAGAGTGTGGACACTACACCACAGGTGAGCCCAGCTAGGGCAGGGCATGGGAACCCAGCGAGGGTCAGATGTCAAGAAGGGGGGTGTGATCCATGGAGAGATCTATGAGGATGGAGCTCAGGCCAGGAGACCTGGGCAGAAAGAAGCCAGCAGAGAGCACAGTGGAGGGGGCAAAGTGGTCCTTTAAAGGCACAGTCCCTAACCCAGGAGCTGTTGTAGAACTGACTGCACACCCATGTCTCTCTGTTTGCAGGGAAATCCCTGGCTGAACTTGGTAAGTGCCATGTGTCCCCTTCCCCCCCCCTCCCCCCATATGACACTGTGTCCTACGCCAGCAGTCCGTGCTCCGGGGAGTGCTCACCTCTTGGTGTGTTTGATTTCAGGCTGGAGTAAAGTCAGAAAAAATGCAGGTAAGTGAAGCTGGTATGTTAATGTCAGACCCCCTGCACCACTCTGCTGCCCAGCAGATGCACACATGCCAGAAGTCACAGGGAAAGCAGTGTGGTCAA
>NW_027059380.1:0-2000 GCF_011386835.1 Chrysemys picta bellii | reverse complement strand
CTGCAGCACGGGGCAAACGTCTCAGGTCCCAGAGCCTTGGTACCTCCTCTGCCCCCAAGAGGAGACTAACGAAAAATAGTTCCCCGAAATGAGGTAAACAGCCCCATGACTTGCAAAAGCAAAGAAAATACAGGAGTTGGGGCACCATCTCCTTGTGCTTAGATCAGGGGGCTGGAGCCAGGACTCCTGGGTTCTAGCCCTAGATTTGCTGCTTCCAGGGCAAATCACTGGGGGCAGTGAGGCTGTAGGAGTGCCAGGGGTTGTTGTGGGGTCACTCCCCGCAAAGGGAGAGGGGCGGGAAGGGGTTAATTCATGAAATCCAGAAAGTGATTAAAGTTCCCAGCCGGACAGACAAGTCCCTGAGCTCCAGGAAGGGGTCTCGGGCCTGGGGGCTGCAGGTCCGACTAGAGCTAAGGGCGCTGCTGGGTCACTGTGTGTAGTGGGGGGCTGAGAGCCCCTGACCCGAATTGTGACCCCTTCACCTAGTGCCACCCGCCCCCAGCCCGGGGGTGCGGCCCCCCGAGTTCCAGCCTCGGAACACACGGACCAGCTGACCCCAGAGAGGCGGGGCCAGAGACCGGCCGAGCTAATGGCGGCTCCGCCCATTACAGCCCCGGGGCCCAGGTCTCATCCCCCCCCCCCCCCCCTCGGCTCAGACATTCGGTTCCCCTTCGCCAGCCTGCCCAGCGGGTTCTGCCCAGCGACCGGTGACGGAGGCGGGGCTGCGCGCCGCTATTGGCGGCATGGTCCCCTCTCAGCCAATCCCTGCAGACTGGAGGCTCACACGGCCAGTAGCTGGGAGCTGGAGTCCGGTCTCAGCGCCCCGCGGGGTTCTCGGGTTGTGGGGCCGAGACCGGGCATGGCCCTGGCGCTGCGCCTGCTGCTGCTGGGGGCTGTAGCCCTGCCGGGGGGCCACTGCCGTGAGTATCGGGGGGAGACCCCGGGGAGGGGGGAGCTGGGTGTGGGGGGGCAGTCGGGCTGGGGGGTGCAGGGAGGGGGGAGCTGGGTGTCGGGGGACAGTCGGGCTGGGGGGCGCAGGGAGGGGGGAGCTGGGTGTCGGGGGGCAGTCGGGCTGGGGGGCGAAGGGAGGGGGGGAGCTGCGTGTCGGGGGGCAGTCGGGCTGGGGGGTACAGGGAGGGGGGAGCTGGGTGTCGGGGGGCAGCCGGGCTGGGGGGCGCAGGGAGGGGGGAGCTGGGTGTCGGGGGGCAGTCGGGCTGGGGGGCGCAGGGAGGGGGGAGCTGGGTGTCGGGGGGCAGTCGGGCTGGGGGGCGCAGGGAGGGGGGAGCTGGGTGTCGGGGGGCAGTCGGCCTGGGGGGCGCAGGGAGGGGGGAGCTGGGTGTGGGGGGGCAGTCGGGCTGCGGGGTGCAGGGAGGGGGGAGCTGGGTGTCGGGGGGGTAGTCGGGTTGGGGGCGCAGGGAGAGGGGAGCTGGGTGTCGGGGAGCAGTCGGGCTGGGGGGTGCAGGGAGGGGGGAGCTGGGTGTGGGGGGGCAGTCGGGTTGGGGGTGCAGGGAGAGGGGAGCTGGGTGTGGGGGGGCAGTTCTGGGCTCTGCGTTCAGAGGTGTCAGGATAACCACACCGCTCTCCCCACCCCCCAGCACTGAGCGGTCACTGACATGGAACGGTGACGTTGCTATAGTGACTGGGGGGGTCCTGGTCCCCTTGTGCCAGGTGCTGCCAGGGTCGCTGCTGGGACACTGTGTGTACTGGGGTGCTGAGAGCCACTGAACTGTAACCCCTTCATCTAATGCCAACCTCACCCAGCCAGGGGGTGAGGCTTCGGTGGGGCCAGAGCACCCATGGGTGCTGCACACGCTGACAAGCCCGTCGCAGCCCCGTGAGGGGCTCAGACTGGGAAATCCCCGGGTCCAGGCGCTGCCCAGGGTGTTTCATTCCCCGTGTCTCAGGGCAGGGCGGAGCTTTCAGACATGATTCTTCCTGTTTGCAGAGCTCAGGTTGAGGGAGAGGGAGTAAATTAGTGCCCCCCCCCCCACACACACACC
>NW_027059379.1:0-2000 GCF_011386835.1 Chrysemys picta bellii | reverse complement strand
CCTTTAGGAGCTGTGTTGTCCATAGGCTCTGAACAACATGTGGGGGTCAGCAGATTACAAACGCACGACAGACCTGTAGTGTAGACAGATCCCAACTGTGTCTCCGTTTCCCACCCTGTAAAATGGGGAGAACAAACAAAACCTTGATTAGCTCCATTTGATAGCTGGGGAAACCGAGGCACCCAGCGGTGCAGAGACTCGCTCATGGTCCCAAAGCCAGGAATAGAAAACAGCAGATCTGATAGCCAGGCCTGGGACCTAGCCCCAGTTATCCTGGCCTTGCTGCTCTAAGTTTAGTCACAGCCTCCATGTCTTTTCCCCCGTGTCCCTTAACCCCATGTCACTGCAGAAGAGAGATTTTCTGGTAGCCAGCTGGCTCTCCTGCATGTGGATGTCGTTCCAAAAGACGTGCTCTGGCTCAGTCCCATGCTATGGTTGGCTGAAGGAACCACTTGGTCACATTCTAGGCCCTGAGTTATACAGGAGGGGCGACTAGATGCACAGAATGGTCCTTTCTGACCTGAACCTCTATCAATCACTACATTTTCTGCTGCTAGGAAGAGAACTCTGGACCTATTTTCTCTCATTCACTTTCAGTCGGAATAATTTCAATCCAGGCCAAAGGATTTCCTCTTCCATTGTGTCTTCAGCACCTTTGCGAGCAACCAGTTACTGTTACCCACAGGTTTCCAGTTTCAACCTGTCCCAGGGTGAGATGGCCAGGAAAGGGGTTGGAGCTCAACTGCACCTGGCCCAGGTGATGCAGCTCCCTAGGGTGAAGGGAATAAGTGTGGGGGTCACGTGACAAGACGCAGCCTGTGACTAGGACCCAGGCCTGCTGAGATAGAAGGGCAGCCTGTGCTCAGCCAGGAGAGAGACCCCAAGGGAAGCAGGCATGGGAAGGGCTTGGAGAGTCCTTTAAAGGTCAGGGACAAGCTGGGAAGGGGCCAGGCTGAGCACTAAGGACAAGGCCCTAGGAGGGAAAGACAGGGCAGTATAGGAGATGGGGCAGATAGTCCAGTTGGTTTCGGCTCCCAGGACCAGACACCCAGAGGTGAAGGTGATTGTCGGGGCTTCTGTCCTTCTTCCCCAGTGTAGATTTGATAGTGGAGAAGACTGATGCCGTAAGGGGGAAGTGAGTTACCCCCAAGGTCACCCAGTGAGTTTATATCATGAATGCATACTCGGAAGGATCCAATAGAAACATGGATTTTCCAGTCTCTTCTTTCTAGGAGTCCCCAGGGCTAAGGTAAAACCCCTGCTGCCTCCAGCCCCAGAGGCCTGGTGAGAGTGAATTCCCACATCCCTGCACGATTGGTTCCGTCACTCTTCTACACTTACATGGATTTCCAGTGTCAATGTTTCTAACATCAGCTTTGCCAGCTCTCCTTACACCTTTGTCTGCTAGAGCAAAAACCTGAAATGCAGCTACTTCCTCCTGCTGGGTGACTATAGACCTTAATGACAGACCTCGGAACTGCTTCGTCAAGCTGACTAGCTGCAGCCCCTCGGGTTGCCTGCTCGAAGGTGTGCTGGCCAGGCCACAGGTCATTTCTGTGCCTCTTCCCTGCTCCTTCTCAGCATTTGAACATCATTTGACTAGTGTGAACAAGAGTCTATACTGGGGAGAGCCCAGGGTGAGAGAGTCACTAGAGTCTTGTCAAGGCTGCTTCCCCACTCTGAACTTTAGGGTACAAATGTGGGGGCCTGCATGAAAACTGCTAAGCTTAACTACCAGCTTAGATCTGGTCCACTGCCACCATTCCCAAGTGGATTCCCTTCCCTGGGAAGCCTTGAGAAACCTTTCACCAATTCCCTGGTGAATACAGATCCAACCCCCTTGGATCTAAAAACAAGGAGAAATTAACCATTCCCCTCCTTCCTCCCACCAACTCCTGGTGGATCAAGATCCAAACCCCTTGGATCTTAAAACAAGGAGAAAACAATCAGGTTCTTAAAAAGAAGGCTTTTAATTAAAGAAAAAAGGTAAAAAACATCTC
>NW_027059378.1:0-2000 GCF_011386835.1 Chrysemys picta bellii | reverse complement strand
TGTTTCCATTTTCTCATTGGCCCTATTCTTTATATGGTCTGGAGGAGGAATGAAGAGCAAACATGAGCATAACTATGTCTCTTGAAACCAGGCCTCGTTCCATTCAGTTGGTTAAACTGAATCTCAACTATGTCTAGTTGAGAAGGATGGAAGAAACTTCTCTTAAAATATGACCAGAGCCTTGGTGATCTACTGGGGTGGCTTTTAGATTTGGGCTGGGGGCACATGTACCTTCGCTACATAAGGAACAGGACATAGAGATGGGGAATTGAACTCAAGTGATTGCATATCATTACAGAATACTAACTTCAGCAACACAAGGACTGCTTGCTACAATGTCCATTACCTAACAGCCAAATGGGAATAGCTAATTAGAGTGAAAATTAAATCCACATGTTCTGCACAGCAGTATTTAATCAATGGGGCCTTGGTTCATGAACATTATAGCAGCCCTCATTCATGCCAGTAGCTGGACATTAGAACCAAAAATTGTACATGGCTCATTGACATGGCAGTACAGAGCACTATGAAAGGGCATTCCCAGCAGAGGACCCAATATATGGAATTGGCTTCCCTGCTGTTCCTATAGACCCAATCTCTTAACTTCAGGTCACGTGGTAAGATCCTTCTATTTTCACAGGCAAAAGCATGATGTGGAAACTGTGGCATGTATACAGCTCATTGTATGTGTATGGGAAGGGGAAAGGGAGAAAAGTGGAGCTCATTTTTTTCCCACACTGATCAAGGAATAATGCAGTTTTTAGTAATCTTCTACATGTCCCACAGGACCTTACAATCTCAGATTGGTACATTTTTAAAATACATAAATTAAAATGAGTCCAGCAGGGACCTAAGATCATCCCTAATGTGCAGACAGTTACATTATTTTCCAAAAAAAAAAACTTTCACTGCTCACACTGCAGCCTATCTGGCAAAACTAAACACCAGGGAGTTCATACTGACGGTCACCATGTAACTTCTGAACGCCTCACAGGACTTATTATTTTCAAGGATGGTCTCTCTAATAATGTTCTGTGTGATTTATCTCCCAAAATCCCACAGCTCTGAGATCCCAGGTGTATATCTTCTCTGAGGTGGACAAATGATGAAATATTCATCCTTGTGTGTTCCAGGCTCCCAAGTATGATCGCTGCAGTACATACATAGTACTATACTTTTTGCTGTGTTTCCCATTAGATCTCACAATCTAAACAACATTGGGCTTTATTTGGATGTGCATGGAAGCATCTAAAAAGTATCTAGGTATTGCAGGGGGTGGGGTGGGTGACTCGCTAGGTGCACTCTTCCCTCTGAGTCATCACTGACCCTGATATGGTGCTAACATTCATCTTGGGACGGTTACATTCTTCTGGAGAGAGTGGTGGGGTGACTCTGTAACAGGACATTTTCTAAATCAGTATCCCACCAGTCCTGCAGCTTGCGGCAAATGGGTTCTGCACTGGTGCTCTTTCTTGGAAAAGATGTAAACTGAGGTATTGAGCAATTGTGGACCCCAGTTCTGATTCAGGAATGACCATTTTATGGCCCTTAGCACATTTATGAAAGTACATTTATGTGAAACGCAGAGGCCTGATGATGTGCCAGCTCAGATTATTACAATATGCCTTCCTAAACCTCCCCCTGTGGTTTCAGTTCTTTACTCTCTGGTGTGTAACATTACTGTGCACTATGAACCTTATTCTGCACTCCTGGAGGTAATGGGAGCATGGCCACTGACTTTTTCAAGGCCCCAATTCACTTATATAGTGGATAACCCCAATTTCAGTCACTTCCATGGGGGTGACTCAATGGTTTAGTCCCATAGGCTTTGGGAAAGAAACTGCAGGGATCAGCAAACCAGGGACTGAAGCCAACACAATAGTAGTCACTAGGGTTGCCACCTCTGAGGAGGAAAAAACTGGGACTTCCGAAACATTTAATCCGGGACAGCTATCTCAAAAAAGGGACGGTCCTGGGAAAACCTGGAGAAATGACCACAC
>NW_027059377.1:0-2000 GCF_011386835.1 Chrysemys picta bellii | reverse complement strand
AGCTGCAGGGAGGGTGGGAGGGAGCCAGGAGGATGCTGGGAATCCAGCCCCAGAGGGGGGTTATCTGACCCTGGTTTCACTGGGCCACTGTCTTGGGTTCACGTTCATTAGGGCTGCAGCTGACAAACAGCTCCTGCTTCAAAGCGCAGAGAACCAGGCCCAAGTGGAGTGTTAGAGCAGGGGATGGGCAGGGAGCTGCAGAGGGAGGGGACAGTTATCAAGGGGAAGAAGAGTGACACTGGATAAGAGGTCGAGTTCAGTCGTGTTTGTCAGGACTGTTAGAAATCTGCTAGCCTCGGCCGCTGTCCCCCACCCCCTGCTCTGTGCTTGGCTTCCCAGAAGAGGCAGGTTGAGATGAAGATGGGAACAAACTCCCTTCCCTTCAGGAGACTGAACACCCGCTGCCCGGACCACAGCCAGACACAGGGCGATGGAGACACTTGTTGTGATACGTTTGCCTGGCAGGAAGGATTCCAGGGACACTCCCAGCCGGGGGAACTAACACAGCTCAGAGCATTTCACCCCACACACAAGAGCAACAGTCGGACGTTCAACAGAGCAACAAGAGGCAGGTGAATAACTGAGAAGCAAGTGAAGTAACGTTCAGTCAGGGACATGAAATGCCACAAGGTGGCGCCAGAGCTCCAGTAACAGGAAATGGCCAGTTACACTGACTGGCCAATTGCAACCTGATGCACTTCTTACCTACGGGTTTCAAAGTAGCAGCCGTGTTAGTCTGTAGCTGCAAAAAGAACAGGAGTACTTGTGGCACCTTAGAGACTGACAAATTTATTTGAGCATAAGCTTTCGTCGGCTACAGCCCACTTCATCAGATGCATAGAATGGAACATATAGTAAGGATATATATATACACATACAGAGAGCATGAAAAGGTGGGAGTTGTCTTACCAACTCTAAGAGGCTAATTAAGTAAGAGAAAAAACTTTTGTTGGGATAATCAAGATAGCCCAGTACAGACAGTTGGACAAGAGGTGTGAGAATACTTAACATGGGGAAACAGATTCAATGTGTGTAATGGCTCAGCCATTTCCAGTCTCTATTCCAGCCTAAATTGATAGTGTCTAATTTGCATATTAATTCAAGTTCAGCAGTTTCTCGTTGGAGTCTGTTTTTGAAGCTTTTCTTTTGCAAAATTGCCACCTTTAGGTCTGTTATTGAGTGACCAGAGAGGTTAAAGTGTTCTCCTACTGGTTTTTGAATGTTATGATTCATGATGTCAGATTTGTGTCCATTTATTCTTTTGCGTAGAGACTGTCCGGTTTGGCCAATGTACATGGCAGAGGGGCATTACAAATATTGATTTTCAGTGGCACTCACACTGCCCGGGTCCTGGCCACCGGTCCGGGGGGCTCTGCATTTTAATTTAATTTTAAATGAAGCTTCTTAAACATTTTAGAAACCTTATTTACTTTACATACAACAATAGTTTAGTTCTATATTATAGAC
Source organism: Chrysemys picta bellii (assembly GCF_011386835.1). Taxonomy (NCBI): domain Eukaryota; kingdom Metazoa; phylum Chordata; order Testudines; family Emydidae; genus Chrysemys; species Chrysemys picta. The sequence continues at coordinate 533 of NW_027059377.1, read as the reverse complement.
TTATAGAAAGACACCTTCTAAAAAGGTTAAAATGTATGACTGGCACGCGACACCTTAAATTCCTGTGACACTCCCAGCCTGGGGGAACTAACACAGCTCAGAGCATTTCACCCCAGGCACAAGAGCAACAGTCGGACGTTCAACAGAGCAACAAGAGGCAGGTGAATAACTGAGAAGCAAGTGAAGTAACGTTCAGTCAGGGACATGAAATGCCACAAGGTGACGCCAGAGCTCCAGTAACAGGAAATGGCCAGTTACACTGACTGGCCAGTTGCAACCTGATGCACTTCTCACCTACAGAGATTTCTCCCCCCAATACAGCAGCTAGAAGCTAGAATACTTCACTGCTCTGTCTGCAGCGTAACCCTTTCAGTGCCAGAGAGAGCAGCAGCAGCGGGGCCACCCATAACTCACACCAAGCAGCTATTGGCAAGGTCAGTGCAGTATAGGGTTACCATATTTAAAAAATAAAAAAAGAAGACACTCCACGGGGTCCTGGCCCCGCCCCTTCCCCACCCCGGCCCCGCCCCTTC
>NW_027059376.1:0-2000 GCF_011386835.1 Chrysemys picta bellii | reverse complement strand
CAGTGAAGAGTTCGATGGGCTTGTCATGGCCCTGCTCTTGGCTGGGGCCTGAAATAACCATTCCCTGAGCTCCCTGCAGAGCGTGTGAGGCACTGGGGACCCTGGGGAGCTTTATCACAACTTGGCCAGGTTCGCTGGGGAAATAAAGAAAAAACAAAGAACAGTCAGGATCTCCCCTCCCCCTTTTGTGGCTGAATCAAATTCAGTATGTTATGGTGGATGGGAGACCTCCGTGGAAACGGAGCTCAGAGCTCAGTTATGGTGAAGTTTCACACCTGATGCAGAAAAGCAGCAATTTCATGAGACTTCCCACAGCTCTGAGCGCCGAGCTCCAGCTGGGACAGGGTCTTTACTTTCATCCTTTCAGTCACGTGCCGACGTTTGATCCTTTCAGGGGGTGCGGGTGTTTTCATGCTGTTTCTCTCAGTTTGAAACGTCTCCCTTCACAGCCACCTCCAGAACTCGTACAGCGTCAGCCGCAGCATCATCCAGGAAATTCTGCAACATGAAGTATGTGGTAGGGAGAGAAACTGCTGCAGATAATATGGAACCTACCACAGGTATAACATTCAACAAATACGTCGAATATTTCACTGCCCCAGCTGCGTACTTGGTCAGTAGCTTAATTACAAGATCTTTTGTTATTTCCTCGCTCAATGGGGACTTTATAACGGCCTTCAGCTCTGCAATGGGCTTGTCAGCCTGTCTAGCAAGTGTAGCGAGAGCGTTTTCATTGAGGCCGAAGTCCCTGCAGTACTCTTTCAGGGACGTCATCAGCATGGCAACATCACAAACAATGGAGACACCCGGGATAGGAATAGCAGCGACTCCGCATGACACCAGACTTTTCAGCCATATCTGTGCTTGCAGTTGTTCTTTTTTCTTCTCCAAAGTTTCTTTAACAATGTTGGACAGGGATCGTAGAAGAGCACGTCTCTTGTGACCGGGGAGCTCATCCACTAGCACTTCCTGCAATTTGGGATAATCGTACTTGCCTAAGTCCCATCTCGATACAAGAAAAACCCGTGGGGAGGTCACCTTTGCTGCTTTGAGGCCACTGATGCAGTTCTCTCTGATGGCACTGAGGATCGCACTCTCACTGTACTGATGTGGCCTTTTCGTGGCAGCTTTCCTCTGCTTCAGGATTCCCTCCTCGTCATAGTGTCGTTTTTCATTTGTCAAATCCTGGTCCACCTTGGAGCGCACAAAGTAAAACTTCTTCCCCTGTCTCTGGATCTCCTGGGCAAGTTCAATATCGTGGGTTTTGAAGCGGGTGCAGGAGATGATGATGAAAAAGTCGTAGCGATTGAACCCCACCTGCTCGAGGTACGTGTCTGATTTAAATGTTTCGGTCCCGATCCCTGGCAGATCCCAGACTATTACATTTGAGTAGCTAGGATGTGGGTAAGCAGTGGGCTCCATTGTCGTTTCAGTGACCCCTGTCTCAGCAGCATCATCATCTTCATCCCTCAGGCCCCGGATGGCGTTGACGAAAGACGATTTTCCAGAGCCCGCCTCCCCCGTGACAGCAATGTTGAGAATGATTTTATCAGCCTTTTCCAGAGCATCTTTCGCTTTAGCAGCTGCTTCGGTGAGGTTTCCTTTCCCAACAGCAGCCTTCAGTGCTTCCATATCCTCTTCAGGTATCTTGGGAAGCTCTTTAACATCTACCCCAGCCATGGCAGCTCCCGTGCACTGCTCAGCCTGCCTGCGAAAAGACAATGAGATATTCCATGTACGGTTAGTTTAGACAGAAGATAGACGTCAGCTCACATGTGAAGGTCCAGTGGGAGTTTGGGCAGGAAATGGGAAAGGTGGAGTTAAGGTGACACTTTCCACGCATCTCAAGCACATAACCTTAACTCTGCCCCCATAGGAATGCCAGGAGAGACACCCCTCTGTTTTTGTGAGGACGGAAGGGTCCACACAACATATGACACATGAAATCCCAGAAAAGGATGAGTATTTTCCCAACAGGAAGCCAAATAATTTCCTTACAG
>NW_027059375.1:0-2000 GCF_011386835.1 Chrysemys picta bellii | reverse complement strand
AGGGGTTAGGGTTAGGGGGGTTAGGTTAGGGTGAGGGGTTAGGGTTGGGGTAGGGGTGGGTTTAGGGTTAGAGGTGAGGGTGAGGGTGGGGTTTAGGGTTGGGGTTAGGGTTTTAGGGTTAGGTTAGGGTTTAGGGTCAGGGGTTTGGGTTAGGGGTGAGGGTTTGCGGTTAGGGGTTAGGGCAAGGGTTTAGGGGGAGGGGTGAGGGGTTAGGGTTAGGGGGTTAGGGGGTTAGGGTTAAGGGTTTGGGTTTGGGGTAGGGTTAAGGGGTAGGGGTAGGGTCAAGGGGTTAGGGTTAAGGGTGAGGGTTTAGGGTTAGGGTTGGGGTTAGGGGTCAGGGTCTAGGGTCGGGTTAGGGCTAGGGTTTAGGGTTGGGATTGGGGTGAGGTGAGGGGTTGGGTTAGGGCTAGGGGCTAGGGTTTAGGGGCTAGGGCTGGGGTTGGTTTGGGGGTTAGGGTGAGGGGTTGGGTTAGGGTCCAGGGTTTAGGGGGTAGGGGTAGGGTCAGGGGTTAGGGTGTTAGGGTGTTGGTTAGGGGTTAGGGTTGGGGTAGGGTTGGGGGTTAGGGTGTTAGGGTGTTGGTTAGGGGTTGGGGTTGGGTTTAGGGTTAGGGGTTAGGGTTAGGGGTTAGGGGTACGGTTAGGGTTGGGTTTAGGGTTGAGGGGTTAGGCGTTAGGGTTAGCGTTAGGGGTTAGGGTTAGGGGGTAGGGGGTAGGGGTTAGGGTTGGGTTTAGGGTTGAGGGGTTAGGGTTAGGGTTTAGGGTCAGGGTGGGGGTGGGGGGCAGGGTTTAGGGGTGGGGGTGGGGTCAGGGTTTAGGGTCAGGGTGAGGGTGGGGGTGGGGGTCAGGGTTTAGGGGTTAGGGTTGATGGTGGGGGTGGGGGTCAGGGTTTAGGGTGAGGGTGGGGGTCAGGGGTTAGGGTTGGGGTTGGGTTAGGGGTTAGGGTTGGGGTTGGGTTAGGGTTAGGGTCGGGGTTAGGGGTTAGGGGTTTAGGGTTAGGGGTTAGGGTCAGGGGTAGGGTCAGGGTTTAGGGTTAGGGTTAGGGTAGGGTTAGGGGTTAGGGTTAGGTTAGGGTTGGGGTAGGGGTAGGTTAGGGGTAGGGGTAGGGTAGGGTGAGGGTGAGGTTAGGGTTAGGGTAGGGGTTAGGGTTAGGTTAGGGTAGGGGTTAGGGTTAGGTTAGGGTTGGGGGAGGGGGAGGGTGAGGGTTTAGGGTGAGGGTTAGGGTTTAGGGTCAGGGGTTAGGGTTTAGGGTTAGGGTTAAGGGTGAGGGTTAAGGGTAGGGGTGAGGGTTAAGGGTTAGGGTTTAGGGTCAGGGTCAGGGTCAGGGTTAGGGTTAGGGTTTAGGGTTAGGGGATAGGGTTTAGGGTTAGGGTTTGGGGTTAGGGGTTAGGGTTAGGTTAAGGGTTAGGGTTAGGTTAAGGGTTAGGGTCAGGGGTTAGGGTTAGGGTTAAGGGTTAGGGGTTAGGGTTAGGTTAAGGGTTAGGGGTTAGGTTAAGGGTTAGGGTTAAGGGTTAGGGGTTAGGGTTAGGTCAGGGTCGGGTTAGGGTTAGGGTTAGTGGGTAGGGTTGGGGTTGGGTTGGGGTTAGGGTTTAGGGTTAGGGGTTAGGGTTAGGGGTAGGGTTTAGGGTTAGGGTTTAGGGTTAGTCTTAGGGTCAGGGTTAGGTTAGGGTTAGGGGTTAGGGTTTAGGGTGAGGGTCAAGGGTCAGGGTTTAGGGGTTAGGGTTAAGGGTTTAGGGTTAGGGTTTAGTGTTAGGGTTTAGGGTTAGGGTTTAGGGTTAGGGTTAGGGTTAGGGTTTAGTGTTAGGGTTAGGGGTTAGGGTTAGGGTTTAGTGTTAGGGTTAGGGTTTAGGGTTAGGGGGTAGGGTTAGGGTTTAGTGTTAGGGTTAGGGTTTAGGGTTAGGGGGTAGGGTTAGGGTCAGGGTCAGGTTAGGGTTTAGGGTTAGGGTCGGTTAGGGTTTAGGGGTAGGGTTAGGGTAGGGTTAGGGGTTAGGGTTTAGGGGTAG
>NW_027059374.1:0-2000 GCF_011386835.1 Chrysemys picta bellii | reverse complement strand
TAATCCAGGTGTTAGTATCTTTCATGACACGTAGCGATGACTAATGTGAAGTGAGTGCATAGTAGGAAATAGCAGAGTGAGTTCATAGCCCACTTGACTGCAGTGGCTTACTCTCTTGGGAACAGCTTCCAACTAATGTATAAGATGGGGTGTTCTTCACCTCCCACAACCTGGGACAAAACAGCTTCTAGACCCACGTCCGATGCATCAGTCCATAGCAGGAGATCTTTGGTGAAGTCGGGAATGTACAAAATGGGTTCTTGGCAAAGCTGGGCCTTCAGGGCTTTAAAAGCCTCCTCACAAGCTTTGGTCCACTGGATTTGCTTTGGGCTATCATTCTTGAGAAGGTCAATGAGACGTGCCACTATGGTTGAGAAACCCAAAATAAATTGATGGTTGTTCCCCACCAGTCCTAAAAGCCAGCGTACCTGTTTCCTTGAAGGTGTGGGGCACATCTGGAGGACCTGGAGCTTATTGACCAAGGGTTATGCTCTGCCTTTTCTAAGGTGTACCAGAGCTAGATCGTCACCTGGACAATGATGAAACATTTAGTGGGATTTGCTGTCAGGTCGGCCTCCTGGAGAGATCATAGCACACCCATCATATGTTTTAGGTGGTCCTACCAGTTTCAACTGTAGACTACGATGTTGTCTAGGTACATGGCAGCATATTGGCTATAGAGTTGGAGGGTCTAGTTGTGACGAACTGGGCCTGTTCTCACTATTGTCTGTGCCTGCAAGACTTGGACTGTATTCCTGTCATCCAAATAAACCTTCTGCTTTACTGGCTGGCTGAGAGTCATGGTGAATCGCAGGAGGCCGGGGGTGCAGGGCCCTGAGTCCCCCAATACTCCGTGACACTAGTCCATTAGCTGCTAGAACATGGCCAGGGTCCCATGTAACCCAAAGGGCATTGTCCGGAACTGAAACAGCCCAAAGGCAGTGTAAAAAGCTACGTTTTCCCTTGACTGTGGTGTGAGGGGGATCTGCCAATATCCCTTCATCACATTCAGAGTGGTGATGTATTCTGCTTTCTCTAGGTAGTTGAATAGTTCTTCAGTGCAAGGCATTGAGTGCGCATCACATTTTGAGACTCTGTTGACCTTCTAGAATTCAATACAAAACCGGGTAGTCCCATCAGGCTTGGAGACCAACACTACAGGGCTTTTCCAGTCGCTGAATGATTCCTTGATTACTCCCAGTTCTAGCACTGATCAGAGTTCTTACTTTGTAGTTTCCCTCAACTTCTGGGGAAGGGGTTGAGGATGTTCTCTGACTTTAAGCACCAGTTCTGTCTGGATGTTATGAGTTAATAAATGGGTCCATCCAGGCTGGGTAGAAAATATGGAAGAGAAGGCACGGATCACCTATTGAGCCTGGGTTCTCCAGTCTGGGGTTAGGTTGTTTCCAATCTTGACCATCCCTGACTTTGGGACCTCAGCAACCTGTAGACCTAATTCAGGTTCAGGTAGGTAGAGGGCTATTAGTAGACTTTCTCGGGTTTTCCACAATTTTAAAAGATTCACATGGCAGATTTGGTGTACCTTTTTCTTGTCCGGTTGTTGGATTTCATAATTCAGCATCCACACTAGCTGCAGCACTTCATAGGACCCTTGCCAGTGGGCTAGGATTTTTGACTTGTAGCTAGGTAATAACAGGAGAAACCCATCACCAGGTTGGAGCTCTCAGAGGTGAGTCCTTTTATTATAGGCAGCTTCCAGTATGTTCTGGGCATGTAGAAGCTTCTCCCTGGCAAATGAGCCCAGGGCATCAAGCATCTCCCATAGGTCCAGGACATATTGTGCTGCATTACTGGCTGGAGATGGTTCCTCCCACATTTCTTGAATGAGGCCTAAAATCCCTTGAGGTTGCCTTTCATATAACAATTGAAAAGGTGAGAAGTCAGTGGAGGACTGAGGGACTTCTGGTATGGTGAACAGGAGAGGAGGGAGTAACTGTTCCCAGGCAGGAGTGTCAGAAGTTCCCTAAAAGTATGTGGAG
>NW_027059373.1:0-2000 GCF_011386835.1 Chrysemys picta bellii | reverse complement strand
ATTAAAACGACCATCGTTTCCACCTGAAAGGACCACGTTTCCTGCCCCTCTAGGGTTACAGGGGTGTACCCAGGGCCGGCACAACCCATTAGGCAACCTAGGCGGTTGCCTTGGGCTCTAACATTTGGGGGGCGGCGACCGCGGCCGGATCTTCGGCTGCCCCCGTTGTCGTCGGTATTTCGGGGGCGGGACCTTCTGCCGCCTGTCGGGGGCGGCATTTCGGGGGCGGGACCTTCCGGCACCTAGGGCGGCAAAAACGCTGGAGGCGCTCCTGGGTGTACCTAGAGCTGTAGTGCACGGCCCGTGTCTGTGCTTACCTCACTAGTCCTGGAACAGCTCCTCGGGAAACAGCACCTCAGCCCTTCTGGCCTGGAATAGGAAGAGGAAGGATTAATCATTCAAACACATAACAGCCCATGTCACCGTGGGGCTGAAGGGATCCTGCTACTCAGACTGCATCAATGGGCACAGAGACCAGCCATAATCTGATTCGCTGCAAAGGGACCTAAGAGGAGAAAAACGTAGGGGAGGCAGAGCATCAGCGCCACCCTGTGGTGAGTGGCTTACATGACTAGTTTCTGCCTTACTTTTTTGGAAGAACAATACAAATTCCTAACTAAGGGGGAACTGTTTCCTTGCAGTGAGCCCAGGACAAATTCCCACCAGAGGGGCTGCTGCTGGGCTAGGGTGTTAACTTGGACCCTGCCTTCCTTTGCAATCCCCAAGCCTCTTCAAGCGCAGTCAATTAGGACTCCAGGAACAGAGGTGGTTGCTTTGGGTAGGTCTACACTTGGGGCTGTTTCGACCCTGCTAGCACGGGTGTAACAGCAGTGTAGATGGTGAGGCCTGGCTAAGGCAAGTAAAGGGACGCTTGAACCCTATGGCTATGCACCCTACCTGCCCATGCAGGGCCTCCTGTGTCTACGCTGCTATATTTAGTAGGGTAGAGTCCTGCCCCTTCCCCGCTGCCAGAGTCTTTCCCCACGGCAGTGAAAGATTCCAGTGGGGAAAGGCTCTGGTGGGGGGAGGCAGTGCGGAACGGCACCGGCAGCTCCCCAAGCTGAGCCTGGCTGCCCTCCCTACCACAGCCTTGCACGTGTAGCTACACGCACCCTACGTGCTGACGTAAGTGTAGACAAGGCCTTTGTGTAATAAAGGACAGCGCAGGATGGAAGAGGGACAGAGTCAGGATTTAAGGATCATGGAAGCTTTTTTTTTTGTTAGCTGCTGTATGGAGATGGCTGCTGTGTTCGTAAAGGGACCCCTGTACCACAGAAATAGCTCAGGGTCTGGGACAGGGTGTCACATTTTTCCATGTCCTTCTGCACCTCAAAACCATTTTTTTTTTTAAAGGCTACTAGTCAAATCCTGCAGTTGGGAGCCCAGTGTGCAGTGCACACAGCCCAGCTACACACCAGGGGTTATTGTAATCAGCGACTGCCCCAAGCCACATCATTCAGCTCTGGCTCCGGATCCAGATCTCAGCGTCCCCAAGTCCACCAGTGCTGGGTTTGGGGTTTCCAGTCTGAGCCCATCTCTCACTGCCATGATCATTTCAAAGCCTCGGCCAACACCCTCCAGTGTCCTGAGTCACTGATGCTGCAGGGCTAGAGATCCTCAGCTGGTGGGAATTTGCAGAGCTCCATTGCCGTCCATAGCGCTGAGCCAATTTGCACCATCCGAGGAGCTGGTTCTCGGCGTCTGGTACTGACTAGTGAAGGACTAGCTATAGTCATTAGCAGACTGAATCAAAACTTGAGTTCCATCCAATCCAGTACCCCTTCTCTGACAGCAGCCAGCACCCGGTGGTTCAGAGGAAGCTGTCAGAATCTCACAGTAGCAGCTGTGGAAGAATCTGTCTCCCAGATCGGCTTTCTACAGATCTCTAATAGGCCTCTGTCCTTATTCTCCCCCAAAGCGGAGTGACGTTAGCACAGGAAGGAACAAAGGTACCTGTTCTAAATAGAGTTCAGCCTGAGAATTAGTCTGAATCCAATATG
>NW_027059372.1:0-2000 GCF_011386835.1 Chrysemys picta bellii | reverse complement strand
CTGGCTGGGTAAGTTACCCCAATAGGAAACCTTCCCGGCTTCCATGACGCCCTCCTCATCTCTTCTGCCCCAGATCTGAAGCAGCCGGAAGCGTGATCGTGTTCCCAAGGATCTCTAGCCTTGGCAGGGCTTTGGCTCTTCCCTGAGTGCCTGTGAGCTGGCACGGAAGCAGGACACGGGAGGACTTCCTGCTCATTGGCACCTCCTTTGAAATCCCTTTGTCGAGACGAGGCTATTCTGAGTGGTGGTTAACCCTGCTTCTCGTTCAGTATGGCGGCAGTGCCCCTCCGCCAGCAGTGTTGTGTGACTGCCCAGCCCCGGGCGTGAGCTATAGGATCAGACACAAGTGCTGCAGTGAACCCTGTGAGATCCCGTCTCCCCCTCCTATAACATCTTCCCCAGAGCCAGCCAGTCCTGCTTGTGAATGCCACAGGGTGCCGGGACTCCCACCGCGTAAGTCACCAAAGGAGATCTCGCTGTTGTCGAAACCGCCTGCTATTCAGCCTACGTTTCCCTTTGCTCGATCCCTTTCCTCCCAGCGACACCCACTTTGGGAACACCCTGTTAGAGTTTATGGGCTTGGGTAACTCCAGTGACTTCAATGAAGCTATGTCTGAGGATCTGGCCCCACTGCACTGGCATGTGGAGAGTTTGTGCAAACTTGGCCAACGCCGTGGCTGCCCCGGGGTGGCTGGTGGACCCTTTACGTGGACTGAACCATCCCACCTAGGCTAAGAGGAGCTACATCTGAAAACCCTTCTCCTTGGCCTTGCTGCAGCTCTGTAGATTCAGCACCAGAAGCCGTCCAGTCTGAAGGCCGGGCTGGCAGATGCTAGCTTCTCGGCTATAGAGAAGCTTTGACAAAGCCCAGAGACTGCTGGGGTGACAGCAGAGACTCCAGCACTGCAAGGGTTAATGACACTGGCAGTGCTGGAGCTGGGGGCTGCCTGCTGAGTTTATTGTGTCCTGTCTGTTTTCTGGTCAGGATATTTTTGCCTGTTAAATAGTTTCAGAAACTTAGATGTCTGGGCTTCTGGAGCCTCCAGTCCCAGCATGAGGCAGGAGTTTCCTCCAAACAAACCCCTCTGGTCTATTTCAGAGTCACCCGTTCGTATTCCCCCGGCAGGCTGTACCCAGCCTTGCTCGCTCCAGGCTATCCACAGAATCACAGTGACCACGAAGGCCCTAGTGTAGGCAGAGCTCAGGCTTTACCGTCGCATCATCGAGACCCAGCTGCTATCTAGCGCTTTGCCTCAGGAGAGCTCAAGGTGCTTTACAAAGGAAGATCAGTATCATGGTCCCATTTTACAGATGGGCAAACTGAGGCACTGAGAGGGGGAGTCACTCACCCAGCAGGCCAGTGGCAGAGCTGGGAACAGACCAGAACCCAGGTCTCTGGAGTCCTAGGCCAGTGCTCTAGCCACTAGGCCACACTGCCGGCTCCTGTGCAGCTGCAGCCAGCCAGCCAGCCAGCAGGAGATGGCCAGGATAGATAAGGCCTTCTTTAGCTGCCTGCTTGGCTGCTTTGCCCGAACATCACTACGCATGCAGGGACCGGCTCAGCTGGCCTATAGCGCCTGTCGTCTGCACGCTGAACACCCATGCTCCCTGCAAACCCAGCAGGGCAGCGCAGTCCTGTGGGAACTGGTTTGCCCCAATGTCCCCTCTCCCCCGGTGGGGTGTGCTGATAGCTGCCCTCCACCCCAGAGGTGGCTGCATCTCGGCGCCGTGGTCTGCACAGCTGGAATAAAAGGTGCTCTCGTTGGGGGGTGATAGTGGGGGTCCGTTAAAGCTCCCGAGGGTGCCAGCATGCAAGGTAATGACCTGGGCTGTTGTTACTGCTGTGCTCTTCCCCGTGTCCTGGGACCTGTCCGGGCAGGTTCATTAGAGGGGAGGCTTTACTGCTCTGGAGCTAACTTCCAGGGACAGTGGAACGGATTAGCCTTATCTTCAGAGCCGCTCTGCGGTGCTTTCCCGCTAGCCCCTGAGCTGGGATCCTT
>NW_027059371.1:0-2000 GCF_011386835.1 Chrysemys picta bellii | reverse complement strand
ACCTTCCTTTATATTTCCCTTTTATTTAATTAGCCTTTACTTTTTAAAAATTATTTCAACTTTTTTACTCTTATTATTTTTTAGTCCCAACAAAAATAACCTTTTACCACATTCTTACTAATCTATAAAACAAACTCCTCTCTCTTGTTGCTTTCTCTAGTTTCCCCTCTTTCTTCTATTTAAAATAACCTTTCTTTCCTTTTTTCCTCTAAGCCTAACCAATCTTTCTTTTTTTAAAACTCCTTTCCTTTAAGGCCTCTGTAGCGAGGGGGCGTGGCCTCCTGCCCTGACAGACAGAGAGGGAGCCATGAACGCCCCCTGTTGGGCAGAACCGGGACTTCCGCGGCCACCCCACCGGAAGCAGAAGGGCGGGACAGGAAGCGGAACTATAAAAGGCTGGTCCTCCAGCTCAGTCGGGAGAGAGCTGCCGGAGGAGCAGGACGTCTCTTCCCCGCTGCGTGACCCCAGACCTAACGGAGACCGCTATCCTGACAGAGACCCAGAGGGGCTGACAGAGCTGCAAGACGCCGGGGTCTCCGACGAGCTGGTGGGGCTGCCACTAGCCGTCTACCCGAGCGAAGCAAACAACAACCCTGGAACCCATGTACACATGGAATCGAATGTAGGAAGTAGCCCAGGGAAGCCAAATCAGATTCAGCTGTGTTATTGACTACAAGCCGGCCAGCATGTTGCGGTTGGACTTTTGCCGCTGACCCAGTGTCGGACAACTCCACTGCAGTTAGGGCCCTGGGCTGGGACGCAGTGGAGCGGGAGGGCCTGGGTTCCTCTACCCCCACCACCCCAACGTCAGGAGTGATAGCCTCCTCACCTGGTTGTCAGGAGGCCTGCATTGGTCTGGCACCCGCCTGAATCTGGATGCCAGACAGTTGCGCTGACTCTCCCACCAGAGAGGTAACCTCCCCTAGACTGCGACAGCTCTGCCGGACTGTAGGCCAGAGCCCCCCTACTTGCTTGCTGCCCCACCCTGATCAGTGGCCAGGCAAATGGACCTTCTGTTGCTCTGCCTGCCTGCCTGTAGGCCACAGCCCCTTCTCGATTGCCGCCCCGCCCTGATTGAGGGCCCTGGGCAAACAGACTCTCTACCATTACTTGGCCTGACTGCAGGCTAGAACCATTAACACTGAGATACTTTTCCCCTGAACCAAGGTACCCAGAAGTATCATAGCAAAGGGCGTGGTCTCCCGCCCAGACGGACGGGGAGGGAGCCGTGAACCCCTTACAGTCTCTCTTTCTACTCATTCATACTTTTTCTCTAAATATGTCAAAACACAGGCACACAACCTTCCCCCGGCCAAACACAGAAAAATAATACAAAATAAATTTTCAAAATGGCTGACGGCACCAAAAACATACACGACTGGAAATGGGGATGGAGGGCGGGACGTAAATGCTACACAGTGCATGGAAACCTATCAAAAAGTACATGGTGATGAAAGCTATCGAGCAGTTAACTACTCACATGTGCAGGGCAGGCGGCCAATGGGGAAGAAGCCATGTTCTGGTACGAAGCTCCCAGGGAAGGGAGGCTGGCTTTTCCCAGAGCTAGGGCAGCTGGGCAGCTTCAATGACCGGGCTCTCCTTAGTGCACATTGTTCTTATCCTATGAAAGCATGTCCATAGGCTGCTGTGGGCTGGCGGGTGGTTCTTGAACACCTCCAGGATGAAGATGGTCTGAGAAGCCAGGCTTTGGACCGAGGAGTTGCTGTCCTGCTGCAAGCCTTTGAGGTCTAAGATTGAAAGGAAGGAAATGGAGGTCAGAGCCACAGCGCTCTGGAGAGCCCCAGCAGACCAAGCCAGCGCTGTACCTCTCGGCCTGTGACAAGGAGGCAGCAGGCTGGGAGGCGGGAGGCAGGGGACTAGCAGGAGCAACCAGCAACCTTCACTAAACATCCCTGCTGCCCTCCACAAATGAGGGAGCCTCCAGACACAGGCAAGAAGTCCCAATGAACCCCATTCACTCACTATTTCTAGGACTGCCC
>NW_027059370.1:0-2000 GCF_011386835.1 Chrysemys picta bellii | reverse complement strand
CCCGGTAACCGCTCTGCGCCCTAGATCACAGAGTACGCTCCCCCTTTAACAGTGGGCCTCGCGGTTAGCACGTCTCTCTTCCAAGTTCTGGCCCTTTAAAGAGATGTTGTTCCCAGGGGGGTTCTGGGAATTGTAGGCTGCTGCAAGGCATGCTGGGAAGGAATGCCTGGCTATATAAATAGCAATCCTCCCTCAGGGTATCTCTTCACTACAAGTTCTACAGTGGCACAGCTGTAGTGTAAACGCAGGATAGTGACAGATGTGGTTTTTCCTTCACTGTAGTAAATCCACCTCAGCGAGAGGCAGTAGCTAGACCGACAGAAAAATTCTTTCATCGTCCTAATGGTGTCTATGCTGGCTTAACTACATAGCTCAGGGGGTGTGAATTTTTCACGCCCTTGAATGACATAGCTTGGTTGATGCAAGTTTTAGGTGTAGCCCAGGTCTCAGACAAAAGAGGTGACAGAGAAGCGAGGCTTTTTTGGGGTTTCCCCTGTAGGAAAGGGAGGCTAGCTTCGGTGGGGGGGATTCTGCCAAACAGAGCTAGAGGAGTACCCAGCCCAGGCAGCACTGCTGAACAGGCTGTGAAGAGGCAGGACTTCGCTGGACCCTGGGAAGTGATGACAGAAAAGACTAGGGATAGTAGAATACTTCTGTGGGCTGGAGGTCCAGTGTATCCACCTGTCTCTGGTCAGGTGTCCCAGACTATGGCTTCCAGAGATGGTGGGAGGAAACTGCCCTGTTTCAAGGGGAAAGAGTAGGGCAGATCCTGGGAGAAAGGCTATTGACCTTGAGGAGGGATGTTTTGTATAGACTGTCCTGCCCCTGCAAGATGAGAATGCTCACTGATTTGACTGCAGGGCCAAATCACCCTACCAGCCTGGGGAAACTGAGGCAGTGGCTCCACCTCCATGCTGGAGAGGTATGATGGTTGTTATATGGGTACTCCCTCTACTTTATTTACTGCATAGGCAGATGGTCCTATCTGCATCTTCTGTAAGGTGATGAGAGACATGTGTTACTGTGTTTTAGTCTATAAAAAAAGCCAAGCGACACAGTGGTATGGCATCCTATGGAAGTTCCTGCCCCTAGAACCAGCCCTGACTGTGGCAGAACAAGTGGCTCCCTGGGTGTGGCCTGAGTGGATGACTAGACATGTCAGCACAAGCCTGTTGAGCCTCTGAGCAGGACAGCAGGATTCAATATTAGTCTATCATGGGGCCAGGGGTCAGCAGCATGACCCTAGCCCACAGCCCAGGGGAGACCATCCATCAGGGCCAGTAGCCCTCTTTTTGGTGATTTGTTCCTCAAAAACATTTCTTATACCCTGTAACTTCCTTCTTGTACTTTCTCCTCTCTACGGTTTCACTCTGGCTGGATTTCCGCTTGCTGAACGACACCCACTGTGCCCAACAATCTCTTGAAGCTTGACTTCAAGGCAGTCCGACTTGTTTCCTAAGAACGGCCATAATGGGTCAGACCAATGGTCCATCTAGCCCAGTAGCCTGTTTCCAGCCCATGTCAGATGCTTCAGAGGGAATGCACAGAACAGCGCAATTCCTGCTTCACTTTCTCTATAGGGGCATGCATGGACTCTCTTCTGGTCACCCTCTTCTGTTGTAAGGCCTTCTCTAAACACAGAAGTTGCATCAGTTTGAAAAACTGATTTAGTTAATCCAGTGCAAATGCCTGTGTGGACAAAATATATTTATTTAAAACTAGTTATATTGACTTAACTTGCATCCGTAAACCTACCAGCACAAGTTAACCTGATGTAGGTTTAAACACAAACCTACATTAAAAGGACATTAAGCTTCCAAAAGCAAGCACTCAGAAGTTAGGCAATGCTAGAATTAAGGCTGCCTATGCAACCTTAATTTGGTCTGTTGTGTATGTGCATACACGCTACAATACAATTTTTAATGACATGATCACATACTTTTTTCCCCCCACAGAACCTGGCCTCATTCAATGCACAAGCTGAGCCTGCTCTGGGAATG
>NW_027059369.1:0-2000 GCF_011386835.1 Chrysemys picta bellii | reverse complement strand
AATCAGGCCTGTGTAGCTAAGCAGGCCATCTTGACCACTTTGATGTTCTTTTAACATAGTTTTGTATGTGTAACTTCCTAGCTGGTTTTAAAAGCAAATTGACAAACTATATTCCATCATATGGACAGGTATGTGCTTCATCAGCAGGGCTGGCACCTTCAAATCTACTGCACAGACCTCTCCCACTTGAGGTAAGGGAGTATCTGAAAGCAGTAGTAGGTGTTTATCCTCTATTTGAGAGGCAGAAAACATTGCAAACAAGATGCAAGAACTAAAGTTTGTATTCATGTTGACCATGTGGAATGAAATTTTACAACACTTTTACCACACAAGTCAAGCTCTCCAAGAAAAAGAATTGGATTTGTGCAGACCTCTGTCAATCATTAGCAGACCACTTACACACTTTGAGGAATGATTTCGAAAGATTTGAAGACATATCAAAAGATATCTTGCCTGATACTAATTACAAAGAAGCCCAGTCCCACAAGCGAATCAGGAAAAACCAAGCAAATGATAGCAGTGCAACAGAAACAGCATTGAATCCTAGAGTCAAATTTCGTGTATCTACTTACTATGCTATAATTGATACACTTAAAGCTCATATGAAGAGGAGAGGTGAAGTGTACAAAGAAGTATCAAGTAGATTTTCTTTTCTAAACGATATGGACTTATCTGACAAACAATATTCACAAGGTTCCCAAAAGCTAGTTGACTCATACCCTGTTGACTTGAATATGAATCTCTGTGGAGAAGTACGGCAGTTCCACTGTTATATGCGCGTAAAGTTTAATGAAACAGGAAAAATGAAATTCAGTCACATTGATCTTCATGACACAATATTGAAAGACAGAATTCAATGTGTATTTCCAAATGGAGAGATCGCACTACGTATTTTTCTAACATTGATGATTACTAACTGCTCCGCAGAATGCTCTTTTTCTCAGCTGAAAAGAATAAAAAACCCTCAGAGAACAGCAATGTGTCAGGACAGACTTGATTCACTTTCTCTATTGTGTATGGAAGTGGACATGTTTTGTCGAATCAGCTTCGATGAACTTATCCAGAATTTTACAATCAGAAAATCTAGAAAGAAGCTATTTTAATTTCTGCATACATGTAAGTTTTGTGTCATTTACGGTATAGTATTGTTTTTATTTTGAATTACATATTGCGGGACACCATAATCTTTTCAGTGTTTAGGACCTCTAAAAGTCTTAATCCGGCCCTGGTAGTGCCCGAACCATTGGGGGTGGAGGGAACGTGCCGCTTCTGTGTTGTGAATCTAGCCCTTCATTTCCTTTGCTTTAAAGGTCTGAAACAAATTTTTTCTGACTTTTCCAATTTTCCAAAAATTCTGAAAAGTTTTGATTTGGGTTGAACCAATTTTTGTCTTCTTCTTCCCCAATGTTTTGGAACTGCCAACAAACCAAAGCAAGCTCATGTTTCTTCTCCACAGAAGTTGGTCCAATAGAAGATATTACCTCCCCGACCTTGTCTCTCTAGCAAACCAAAACATCAGGCATTTGCCCAGCTCCAGTGAGGGCTCCTTTGAAGTGTGAGGGGGCTTTTCTTTTATCCAGCATGCAAGAGGGGATTGGAGAGCTGATACGGCGAGGAGCTCTGTGTCTCGATCAGAATCTGGCCCAGGTCCGCAGTGATCAAAGTTTATTGTCCTCTGCAAGGGCTTGGTCGATTACACGACACCATGACCTAGAGGAGTCAGCACAATACTTGGAATCAGCATGTCCCGAGTCCTAATCTTGGCTTGGTCACTGATTTGCTGTGTGACTTAGGAAAATCCCCTTACTTCTCTACTTCCACTTCTCTCTCTGCTCCATGAGAATAAACAGCAACCTGACTGGTGGATCTTAATTTATTAATATTCCTGCCTTTCCCCCTATCTAATGTAACCATGAATCTTCAGCTGATGGCTACTAAACTGGGGGCTCTATCACACCTTGTTACTGTGGGTAAGGCACAGTGGCTGTTGGGGCACGGGG
>NW_027059368.1:0-2000 GCF_011386835.1 Chrysemys picta bellii | reverse complement strand
GAACAGCTAGCCAGAGACTCAAAAGTAATAGCAAAAAATGTTTTAAGTATATCAGAAGCAGGGAGGCTGCTAAACAATCAGTGGGGCCAACTGGATGATCGAGATGCGAAAGGAGCACTCAAGGACGATAAGGTCATTGCAGAGAAACTAAATGAATTCTTTGCATTGGTCTTCATGACTGAGGGTGTGAGGGAGATTCCCTCACATCCTCAGTAAGCCATTCTTTTTAGGTGACAGATCTGAGGAACTGACCCAGATGATACAAAACTACTCAAGATAGTTAAGTCCCAGGCAGACTGTGAAGAGCTACCAAAAGGATCTCTCGAAACTGCGTGACTGGGCAAGAAAATGGCAGATGAAATTCAATGTTGATATAGTGGGCTTGGAAAAGATTCAGAAAAGGGCAACAAAAATGATTAGAGGTATGGAATGGCTTCTGTATGAGGCGAGATTAATAAAACTGGGGCTTTTCAGTTTGGAAAAGAGATGACTGGTGTGGAGAAAGTAAATAAGGAAGTGTTATTTACTCCTCATAACACAAGAACTAGGGGTCACCATATGAAATAAATGGGCAGCAGGTTTAAAACAAACAGAAGGAAGTATTTTTCACACAATGTAAAGTCAAACTGTGGAACTCCTTGCCAGAGGATATTGTGAAGGCCAAGACTATAACAGGGTTCAAAAAAATAACTAGATAAATTCATGGAGGATAGGTCCATCAGTGGCTACTAGCCAGGCTGGGCAGGGATGGTGTCCCTAGCCTCTGTTTGGTGGAAGCTGGGAATGGACAACAGGGGATGGATCACTTGATGATTCCCTGTTCTGTTCATTCCCTCTGGGGCACCTGGCATTGGCCACTGTCTGAGGACAGGATACTGGGCTAGATGGACCTTTGGTCTGACCCAGTCTGGCCATTTTGATGAGTTGCTGGGTTAGGGGAAGTTTGCAGTTGTGTAGCAACTGGGGATTATGGTGCCGCCACCACCAGAGCAGGAGTGGGCTGAACAGAGGTTTCATGAGTAGATGCCGTGGCCAAGAGGGCAATGCACGTTTTGATTCAGACAGCAGCTGCCTTGCTGACCCCACTAAGGAGCTCCACAGACTCCCTGGAGCATTGGCTGTGCCATTGAAGGCTTGTGCTGTACCACTCAGGTGCTATGCAGCCGCCTGCTGTTCTGCACTCATGTGAACGCAGTTCCCCCGTACCCTGGTGAGCACCAATTGTGGCGAGCGGGGCAGAGAGGAAGCTGAGTGCCAGCTCACCAGAGTGCGGAGAGTCACTCAGGGCAGCATGGACCAGTGCCCTGACGCCTTGGAATCTGTGATTCTTCCTCCTGCTGGACTCGCAGACGGAGGGGCTGCAGAAGGGCCTGTCCAGGAACTCGGAGGATCAGGAGGAGGGGATCAGGGCCCGAAGCCTCTGCATCGCAGCCTGGCTGGAGGCCAAGCGGCCTTTGCCATGGACCCTAGCAAGTCTGAAGGGGCAGGAAGTGAAGAGGGAGCAGGAGCCATGCAGCTCTCTCTGCTCCCACTGCTCCGCTTCACTTTGCACATGCGCGCACACAGGCCATGCTGGGACGCGGTGCCTTAGAGGGAAAGTTGGGATCCTGACAATAAAGCGGGATGTTGATGGAGAGGCCGAGAGAAGAGGTGCGTTGAGGAGCAGGGAGATGTCAGATAGGAGGGAGCGGAGCAAGAGGAGGGGCTGGGTGATGTGGGGAGGAGGGAGCAGGGACTGGGTGGGGAGGGAGCGAGAGTTAACTGGGACTTGGTTGGGCCACTGGCTGACCTGCGGTTCTGGGGAGGCCAGACGGAAGGGGCTGGAGCCTGCTGGAGAGAACAGACGTGAACCTCGCCTGGGGACTCTGAATACAGCCTGAACCTCACGACAAACCAGGTAGGGGCCAGTGTAAGGACACCCCACAGGGCTTCTGGGTAGACGTAAAATAGCAGGTGGTCCCGATAGACACCAGAAAAACGATGAGGCTGGAAGCAGGATG
>NW_027059367.1:0-2000 GCF_011386835.1 Chrysemys picta bellii | reverse complement strand
ATCGTCAACACTCCCCCCAAATGCCCTGTGCTGCGACATGCGACAAAGGAGCCAGCAGATGGGGCTGCAACATCAGGGAGCATCTTATGCTCTGGCCGGCGCCCTGCAATCCTAGGCTTTAACAACCCACCGTGCACCAAGCATCCCCTTCGACTGGTGGAAAACATCCTCCGACCCTGCAGCGGGACAGAGCGGGGTGGGCGATTCAGTCAGTCTCCACCTGATGCTTCTGCCGCTATGCCCCGATCAACTTTAGTGGCTGCAGCTGCTGCCAACAGGAGGGGCCATTCCCCCCCTCCCCCGCCTGGGTTTTCCTGTCTCTCCATCTCATGGCAACCCAGAGCAGTACAAGGTCTATGGAGTCTTCTCCCCCCAATGACACCCTAGTCTTGCCCCCCAACCCCCACAGGGTCCAAGCCCCACCCCAATGCAGGGCCAAGGCCCCAGCCATTTTTGCAGCCCCCTCCGCCCACCCAGAAGGCGCCCGCTCACCGGCACGGAAGGGCTGAAGCACACACAGCTCCTGCTGCTGCCATAGCCTCTTCCGCCAACTCTTCCTTGGGGGAGGTTTTGTCTCCTCCCAGGCGTGCCTGGGCTTTGGGGGGCCCTGCTCAGCCATCCTACAAGAAGCCAGAACAAGGCATTGCTTGTGAGTGACGAGAAGCGATTGCCCCGTTCAGCATCAGGGCCAGCCCAGTTATTTCTGTCCCACCAGCACCTACAGATGCCAGCTGAGCTCAGGGCCCTGTTGCACCAGGTGCTGCAGACAATCGCTGGGCTGTACGGCTCAGACTCTAACTAGCCAAGGCAGCCAGTAGGGAAACAAGGGAAGGGATGTACTCAAAGTCACCCAGGATTAGAACCCAGGTCTCTGAACTCCCAGGCCAGCAGCCCATCCCACAAGCCAAATGGCCTCCTCTGAGTCACTCCCACCTCTCCTTCTCCTGGTTCACAAGCTGCACAGCAGACAGGCTGGATCCAACCACTCAGGATTCTTCCTGCCCAATGAAATGACCCTGATCCCTTCCCCCAGGAATATTGGGGCCGTGGCAGTTCGCAGGTGGGCGAGGCCAGAGGGGTGGGGGAGGTGGGGCGGGCTCGTGAGCAGCAGGAGTTGCTCAGACACACCCGTGAAGGGGCAGGAGCAGAAGGCAGGAGACGGGCAGGGAGGCTGGTACCTTCTCATCCAACCTCGGTGTGGCTGGCGATGCAATGGAAAAGCAGAGGCGGGCAATAGAAGATTCTCCTGCCTGGAGTCGGAGTGGGCAGAAGCTGGTGTGTATATGGGCCACCCACTTTCTGCTGCGGGTGGCAGAGCTGAAACAGCTGGCTCAGCTTTCCCAGTGGCACGTGCCAGCTCTCGCTCTGCCAGAGCCAAGCCTGGCAGTGAGGGGATTAGGCTGTGCCAGCCAGCAGGGGGCGTGTCACAATGGGCAGGCGAGTCACAAGCCAGTCAATGTGTGACAGCCCAGCCATGGGCTGCCCCAGCCCAGACTAGTTCTGGCCTGGCCAGGGCTTTAGAGCCTCTCCTTCCCCACCGGGGTCATGGGAGGGACCTTCCGCTCCCCACAGTCACAGACTTTAGGCCGGAAGGGACCGCTGGGCTCATCTAGTCCCAGGTACTGCAGACCCCAGGCCAGAGCCCCTCCCCGCATACATACAGCTGGAGCTGGAGGGGGTCTCCGGATCTCCGAGTGGGAGAATCAGTTCCATCCCGGTTCCTCCTCCTTGTGACAGCGCAGAACGGGGGTTCCCGAACGCTCCCCTCCCCCAGCTCCCAGCCCACGCGGGCGGCTCTTTGCGCCTGCCCGAGCTGCTGGGAGCCTTGGACGTAGGATGTAAAATGGCCCCATCTCTGCTTCCCCTCCCACCGCAGCAACAACACAGAAACTGCTTTCGTAGCACCCCCATGCCTCCCAGCCCAACTGAGTCTCAGGCCTTGCTAGCCGCTCAGTGCCATGGCAGACCCAGGAGATGATTGCTGCAGGAGTCTTGGCCCA
>NW_027059366.1:0-2000 GCF_011386835.1 Chrysemys picta bellii | reverse complement strand
TGGGGAGGCAGTGACTCCTAGAAGCAGGGAGAGCAGCAGCACCAGAGATCAGGGAGGTCTGGCAATGCCAGTGGCTGGCTGGGGTCTGACAGCCCAGGCACCCAGAGCAGACTGTCAAAGGCCAAACCCCTCTCACCACCAGTTCTGTAGCTCCCCCTTGCTTTTGGTCTGTCTTAGGCAACATTCCTGGCCCTCATCCCCCTGTCATCAGAGCACTGTCCAACCTCGATTGCATTTATTCTAACCGCCCCCTGCAGGGCACGGCCTGGCTGCTACCTCCACTGAACAGACAGGGAACTGCAGCACAGAGGGAATAAGGGATTTGCCCGAGGCCACTCAGAGCATCTGTGGCAGAGCTGGGAATTGACTATGGGTCTCCTGGGTCCCAGGCTGGCACCTTCTCTTCCAACCTCCTGCCCCATTTGTCCCTGGTTCAGTGTGAGCTGTGAGAGCTCTCTGGAGCACAGGAGCTGGCTGGTGCCCAGATGGAACTACATTGCCTATTGCACATATCTCGTTTTTCCCGAACATTGAGTCTGCTGCTACAACCATACCAGGGCCCGCCAGGATCCTTGCAGCTGGTCAGTGCTAAGTTGTGAACTGTGCTAAGTAGGGAAGACAAAATAGATCTTCCATCACTAGCGCAGCTCTGTGTTACTGGGGACTCACTGCTGGCTCAACCCAACCAGCCTTCCTCACACAGAGCCTGTAAATCCTCCAGCCCTGCTGTTCTCCTTTGTATTTCGGCAGTGCCCAGAGGGCTCAGTCCCGGATCACGGCCCTGCAGTGCTAGACATTGTACACACACAGCCCGATTCCCCCCACGCTGGGTCTCCTGAATGGCTCCTGCCAGAAGGCGGGACGACTCTATTCCTCACCCAATGTCTCCTGCTGGCAGAGATGCTCTGAGAGACGTCTACGCTCTGGGTCTCTGGGCTTCCCGGGCTGGGAGGCAAGCGTGGCTGTCTCCGGGCGGTTCTGCTGACTCTCCAGCAGCTGCACTTCCAGTGTCCTAATGCAGCCCTAGTCCTCTCCAGTGCTCAGGGGGACTGTCCTGGCATCGGATTGTCCTGGTAAATAGAACAATGGCTCCTGGCACCCTGAGAATGCCTGTTCCCCCGGCAACCTCAGTGCCATTTCCTATGGAAGGGATGGTGTCAGCTAAGGTGATGGAGGTGGTCATGCCTAGTGGTTGGAGATGGACTCAGGGGGCGGGGCAGGGCATGGGTGAAGCAAGGCCGGAGCGAGACCAGGGCTGGAGTAGGACTAGGAACAGGGCTGGAGCAGGTTCAGCCTGTTGCCTGTGTCAGGCAGGAGCGAGTTCCTGGCCCTGGAGTGATGTTGAGCAGACTGAGCTGCTGCTGTGAGACTGATATACCTGCTCTGGGAGACACAAGGCCAGTTCCTGGCTTGTGGATTAGCTGGAGCCCAGCACAGGAGGGAATCAGCACCTTACAGATGGCTCCTGGAACTCTTGGCTCCCGGCCCCGCTGGGTATTGGAATGTCAGGTGCAGGGGGCGAGGTGCAGCGCCAGGGAGGAGATTGGGGAGGCAGGAGCACTGAGGTGGAGCTGAGCGGGCAGGTGCTGAGGAGCTGCGGCCGGCTGGCCAGCAGAGAGGAGGAGCAGCAGCTCGGCTCTGGAGGGCCCAGCTGCAGCTCCACACAGGGCGCTCCCAGAGCCTGGCAGGCGGCTGGCTGAAGTGGCACTTTGTGATCTGGCACGGGCGGGAGCTAGCTCCCCACAGCTGAACGCTCCGCAGCACCGGTGGATTCAGATCCAAACCAGGATCTAGCTCCAAATTCACAGCTGGCCCCTTCCCCCGATCTGGAGCAATCCACATCGTGTGGGGGTGGTTGATTTCACAAGAGAATGGGCTTCCCACAGACTCTCCAACTCCCTCACTGTGACGAAGTGGGACTGTTCTTAATGTTTCCTCTGAATACTGTAGGGGTGCCTCAGCTTCCCCTATGCATTTCTTAAGTCTCTAGGTGGGGGGAT
>NW_027059365.1:0-2000 GCF_011386835.1 Chrysemys picta bellii | reverse complement strand
TCGGGTTTCAAGTCCTTCGGTGCCTGGAGCCAGGGGTTCATATTACACCCTCTCCCGCCTCCTACAGCCAGCCTGGATCCAGCACGTTCCTAGTATTAACCCTTGACCGAGTGCTCCTTGGGGTGGGGCTCTCATGGCCCTTCCTGGGGTGGGAGTGTGTCTTGAAGGCCACGTGGCTGGCACGGAGGGTCTTCCAGAGGCAGGCGTAAAAGCCCCTGTTCAATGGGGCCTCCATCTAAATAGGGATGGGTGGCCCAGAGGTTAAGGTGCTTGCCTGGCACTTAGAAGAACTGCATTCAATTCCCTGCTCTGCCACAGACTCTGTGTGTGACCTTGGGCAAGTCACGTGGCCTCTCTATGGCTTTGTTCCCTGTCCATACCATGGGGGTGAGGTAAACATGTTTCGTGAGGCATACAATGATGGAGGAGGGGCATATAAATACCTTAGATGATCCAATAGCCTTTTTAGTGCTACCTAAAATAGTCTTCAGCATCCTGATCCAAGCTGGACCCAAGACTCCTTCGGTCTTGTGAGCAGCCCATTTGCTGCATCTGAAGAAGAATCAGTGTCTTGTGATTTGGGATCCAAGCCGGACCAGAACAGTGGGCGCTGGGTCGGCTCTCTGCACCGGTGGGAAGGGGTCGTCCCTGATCTGATGGGCCTCTTTGGTCTGGTTCCCTGTCAGTGGGGTTTATGTGGCCTCCTGCCCTTGGCCAGGTTAGATACAAAGTCCTAACGGGCTGACGTCCGTTGTCACTGCAGCCTTAGGAAGTCAGGCAGTCCTGCTGCGGCTCTGGGCAGTGCCCTCTCAGGATGGGGTGAGTGAGGCTGAAAACAGGGTGCCTGCAGCCTGGCAGGGCCAGCGCTAATATAGGATGAAAAAGTGTGTGTTATTGGCTCTGGAAATGAATGTGACGTCCCATCTGGTCTGCCCCCTCCAGACTCACTGTGAGCCTCTCGGGTTCTGCCCTCCCAAGCCTGGGGGAGCTGCAGCCAGGCTCCCTGTATTGGGGGGCACATCCCGTTACTCACAGGATGGGAGCGGGGAGGAGAGAATAGAGCCAGCCCGAGCTGCGTCTGTAGCACCCCTGACTGGCTACTCTTCCCCAGGGGGCGTGATTCCCCCTAGGCAGGCTGAACTGTAGCCCCTCGGCAACTGGCTCGAGCTGTGGTCCCAGGTTCTCAGCCGGGCGTGGTGTGAGCTCTGCGCATGGCAGAACGGGAGTTCCTCCCACCCCTACCCCCATCTTCCTCCTGGGGCAGAGAGGAGGGGATGTACTGTGATGCTCTTCACACTACAAAACCACTGGGGATGTGGGGGTGCAGATGGGGGAGGGGGAGGTGACATGGGCTGGGGAGGGGGATGAGGAGACCGAGCTGGACAGGCTGGAAGGAAAATGCGGGAAACTCAGTAAAAGCTCCTTGGAAAAGGTAACTGTTCCAGCCAATGGCAGGGGCCCCAGGGCCTGGGATCCCACCTGCAGAGATGGGGGATGGGTGGGAGGTCACTGCCTCTCCTGGCCTAGCGTTGGCTCCAGCGGGGAAAGTGAACCCCGATGCTCTCAACCGCCCTGCAGGGCTAGGGGCTTCTGACTATTTCATCTTGCAAGCAGCTGCAATCCCCTCATCCCTGCTCTCTTCCCCCCCGCTGGCTCAGACCTCTTTGAATCTGGGTTGGCCGGTGCATCCCCCACAGCCACGCACATGAGATAGGGCAGAGGGAGGTTAACAGGCGTGATGGGGTGAATGGCTGCAGGAGATTCAGGGAGAAGGGCGGGGGCTCTGCGGGAGATAGCAGTGCCCTCTCTCTGCAGCTGTCCGGTCTCCTGCTCAGGACTGTTGGCCCAGGGGGTTGGGTGTGGTGGCTGCAGGTTTGCAGGGAGCTCAGTAGTGTGAAGGATCAGCTGGGCCAGTTTCTCTCTAGGCAGGATTCAGGCCTGGGATGGCACAGGGGAAACGAGCTGTGATATCTCTGCATTGTCCCAGGGGGTCTCTGGCC
>NW_027059364.1:0-2000 GCF_011386835.1 Chrysemys picta bellii | reverse complement strand
AAAGCCTAGAACTGGTTTGAGACAGGATTGTCTCCTGGCCAGGGAGCCAGGATTCCTGGGTTCTCTCCCTGTTCTCGGGGGATTGAGAACTCCTGGGCTCCGTTCCCAGCTCTGCCATTGATTTGATTGTGACCTGTTAAAAATCCCTTCCCCATCTGCCAAAGTAGGGTGAAGCTCATTGCAAAACCGGAGTGGGTCAGATGGAGAGAGGGCGCTTCCCCCCCGCTGGCCACGGGGTGGTGCCCTTATGCCCCACATAGCACGGCTGGAGCAGGGCCCCAGTTTGTTCAAGCCTGGAGGTTCTGGGGGTTGGGTCCGGAGCCAGCCTGTCCCTGCTAGTCTCTGACTCCACAGGGGATGGGGCAGCGTGTGCCATGCAGCAGCCTGGACTCTATTGGCTTCGGGATCTTGCCTGGATGGGGCACAGAGGCCACCCACAGCTCTCACGGCCGGAGGGGGGTAGCTCATCTGTGCCAGCAGCGAGATGGCCGGGGGTGAAGCCCGTTTCCTTTCCAAGCCCCAGCCCCAAGCCAAGGCAGGGTCTGCACGAGTCCCTGAGCCCTTAGCACCGATGGGGTGTGACCTGCCCCGGGGGGCCTGTCTGGGGAGCAGGCTGCCCAGCAGCTTCTGTCTGTGGTTTGCTTTGCTCCGGAGCCCCACTAGCAGGCCCTGGCAGCCTCGTGGGGCGGGATCTGGCTTCGTCCTGGGTCACCCAGCCAGCGCCCTCCTGCTGACGCCCTTGCTCTCTCTCTCCCACGGAAAGGGCCTCATTAACCCCGTGGGCGGTGCCAGGAGCACCCGGACGGCCCTGTTGCAGTGCATCTCTGTGGCAGAAGGACACTCCAAGCCCGTTCTCCGCGTGGACGCCACCGACGAGCTGCTCTTCTCCGGATCCAAAGGTGCGCGCCTCAGGGGCGGGCCGGCTGCTGAGCTCTGGGTGTGATCATTGGGGAGTGAGCCTGTTACCCAGGGGAGGGGCTGAGCCACCCCAAACTGCGGGGGCAGGACAGGAGCCTCTTGCTCAGACGGCACCGGCCTGCCTGAAAGCCACAACGGGCCGGTGCAGTTCTGGGTCCCCCCAGCAGAGGGCAGCAATGCTGCACGAGTCATTAGGCTGAACAGCTGTGTGGTGACATCCCTGAAGCGAGTTGTTGGGGTCTCTGCCCGGTTCCTAGTGGCTGGATGTTCACCTCGCACCTGGCACTAATAGACCCTCCCCCCGTTGGCAGGTCTGGCAGAGGTGCCAGAGGCTGGATGGGCCACAGGGACTGAGCTCCCCTGGGGCACTCGTGGGAGCAGGGGGAGGCGGGGGGGAGGGAGGGAGGAAGCCATGGGGATCCTTTGCTGAGGACAGGAAGGGTCCCGCAGTGTCATGTGCTCCTGCCTCCTCCCGCAGACCGGAGCTGCAAAATGTGGAACCTGGTGACGGGCCAGGAAATCGCCTCGCTAAAGGGCCACCCCAATAATGTGGTGTCCATCAAGTACTGCAGCCACTCAGGGTTGGTCTTCACTGTCTCCACCTCCTACATCAAGGTGTGGGATATCCGGGATTCGGCCAAGTGCGTCCGCACCCTCACGTAAGTACCTGACGCACCGAGGCTGCCCTGTGGGCCTGGCCAAGCTCGACGCACTGCCCTGCCAGCGTTCTGCACCCAGGGCAGCATTGCAAAGGCCAGGCGGCCGGGCTGGTCTGCAGGGCTGAGTCTAGGAATGCTGCAATGCAGGTCGTTCTAGCCTGGCCTGGCTCGTGGAGGCTCCGTGGCTTGGTGCTCTGCTCTCAGGGAAGTTGCTCCTCTCGTCTGTTTCGGGGGGCACCGTGCACCCTACAGTTGCTTTGATCAGGGATGGGTAATGACCCATCTGCAGCTGCCAGCACCGTTTCCAGACCCCAGCGAATCAGCCCCTCTCTCTGGTGCCCAGCCACAGACTGAGACTTCTCTTTTAGGCCTCCCCAATCTGACTGGCGGGAACAGGAGCGGCGCCAGGGTTTTTGGCGCCCT
>NW_027059363.1:0-2000 GCF_011386835.1 Chrysemys picta bellii | reverse complement strand
CTTTGCATCACAAAAGGTGTGCATTAAAAAAAGAGTTTTTAGAGGGACTTATCAGAAGATTGATGGTGAGGGACAGTTCTGTAAGCTTTACTCAGGAAGACCGTGCAGCCCATAATATTGGATAGTTCCTCAGAAGAGCTCAGACATCCATGTGTGATTTATAGAAATATCTGGCTGGCATAGTGTAACACCGACAAACCCCGGTTGTGGGCGGGTGGGATCGAACCTTGGACCTTTGTGCATGAGCCGCTACCGCATGAACTAAAAGCCAACTGGCTGTTAGCTAAAGCTGTAGAGCAGACTCACTTTATATCTCTCTCTAAGTCAGGGGTTCTCAAATGGGGGGTCAGGATCCCTCAGGGGGTCACGAGGTTATTACACGGGGGGTCGCGAGCTGTCAACCTCCACCCTAAACCCCACTTTGCTGCCAGCATTTATAATGGTGTTAAATATATAAAAAAGAGTTTTTAATTTATAAGGGGGGTTCCACTCAGAGGCTTGCTATGTGAAAGGGGTCACCAGTACAAAAGTTTGAGAACCACTGCTCTAAGTGGTCTCAGTCCCATTAGATGGGACAGAACACCACACCCAGAAGGTGTGTGGGTTACAATAGCTCTGGTGTGTCTGTTCAAACCAATCCCTGATGCCTTTTCCTTGTTTTACCACTATTTCACCCATTATAAACAAAACCCCACACTACTAAAAAAAAGGGAAAAATAAAACTAATATTAAATAGCAATTATGAAACTAATCTAACATTTGCCAGCCATTGCTCTGATCACTCTGCCTGTATGTTGCATCCCCTTCTCTACCTTTTTGTTTCATCTTTTTAGGGTCACATCATACAGCTGATGATCCATGCGGAGCCCCATTGATTTCAGCAAGCCTGCATGCTATTGATTGCTGGAATGGAGCTCCTCAGATTTTAAGCTCTTTGGATCATGAAGCATCTCTTAGCATGTGTTTGTACAGCGCCTAGCACAATGGGGCTCCAATCTCATTTGGGGTCTTTAGGTGCTACTGTAGTGTAAATTGTTAATAAATGTGGCAGTGTGAAAGGCAGCCTTGTCCAGTGTATGGAGTGTGGAAGTGCTGTCAGGAGACCCAGCTTCTTGTCCCAGGTATGCTGCTGATTGCTTAGTGCGTTAGGACAAGTCACCTAATCTCTCTATGATTCAGTTTCTCCAACTGTAAAATTGAGGTAACAATACCCTTTATTTTGTGAGGTCCCTTCAGATGTGTGGATGAAAACTACTGAATAAAAAAGCTAAGTATTATTATGTAGTTACCCAAAGCTTGCACTTCCCCTGTGTTGGCTTAAACCTGTGGTGAACTGGCCAGCCTCTTCTCAAGCTTGGGTATAGATTTCACAGGTTTCAGAGTAGCAGCCGTGTTAGTCTGTATCCGCAAAAAGAAAACTGCAGTCAAAGGTATCAATCACTGTGAGAATGAGCCACTGATGGTGTAAATGCAAAAGAAATAATTAAAACAGCCTCCGTTGCAAATTAATCTCTCCAAGCAGCAGCATCACAATGAGTTTGTTAGGAAGCACTTGGAAAAGCAATAGCCAATTTTCTTTTTAGTGCTATTCCTAATAAATGTGAGAGGGATCCACTTGATTGATGATAGCTGTTTTAAAAGCACCAGTTCTAAAAGCCTCCGTTGGTGCTGAAGAACTGTTGTCTGTTGTATTAAAGTACTGCAGGCATCTTGGCCCTTGAAGCTGTTAGGAAAGCCACTTCAGAGGTGGATCTTATTTGGGTGTTTAATAACTTTAAAAGGAAAGGCAGAGTTGCCAAGATGTCTGCAGTTAGTAGTTTCCTGGCACAATAAATGGCAAGTTGTTTGTACTGAATGCTGACGTGGGGGGAAATATTTCTAGTTTGCACACCCAATCAAAATCTGGATTCCAGAGAATGAGCTCATGGGGCCACCATTTACGGATCAGTGTCCATTCAGGAAGGTGGGATCTAACTCCTGGTATTATTGTCTTAAAAAGC
>NW_027059362.1:0-2000 GCF_011386835.1 Chrysemys picta bellii | reverse complement strand
ATCACACTTGGAGTTGCAGTTAGCAAGAGATGTTAAGAGTAACAAGAAGGGTTTCTTCAGGTATGTTAGCAACAAGAAGAAAATCAAGGAAAGTGTGGGCCCCTTACTGAATAAGGGAGGCAACCTAGTGACCGAGGATGTGGAAAAAGCTAATGTACTCAATGATTTTTTTGCCTCTGTCTTCACAAACAAGGTCAGCTCCCAGATTGCTGCACTGGGCAGTACAGCATGGGGAGAAGGTGACCAGCCCTCTGTGGAGAAAGAAGTGGTTCGGGACTATTTATAAAAACTGGACGTGCACAAGTCCATGGGGCCGGATGCGCTGCATCCGAGGGTGCTAAAAGAGTTGGCGGGTGAGATTGCAGAGCCATTAGCCATTATTTTTGAAAACTCATGGCGATCGGGGGAGGTCCCGGATGACTGGAAAAAGGCTAATGTAGTGCCCATCTTTAAAAAAGGGAAGAAGGAGGATCCGGGGAACTACAGGCCAGTCAGCCTCACCTCAGTCCCTGGAAAAATCATGGAGCAGGTCCTCAAGGAATCAATTATGAAACATTTAGAGGAGAGGAAAGTGATCAGGAACAGTCAGCATGGATTCACCAAGGGGAAGTCGTGCCTGACTAACCTAATTGCCTTCTATGATGAGATAACTGGCTCTGTGGATGAGGGGAAAGCAGTGGATGTGTTATTCCTTGACTTTAGCAAAGCTTTTGATACGGTCTCCCACAGTATTCTTGCCGCCAAGTTAAAGAAGTATGGGCTGGATGAATGGACTGTAAGGTGGATAGAAAGCTGGCTAGATCGTCGGGCTCAACGGGTAGTGATCAATGGCTCCATGTCTAGTTGGCAGCCGGTTTCAAGCGGAGTGCCCCAAGGGTCGGTCCTGGGGCCGGTTTTGTTTAATATCTTTATTAATGATCTGGAGGATGGTGTGGACTGCACTCTCAGCAAGTTTGCAGATGACACTAAACTAGGAGGCGTGGTAGATACACTAGAGGGTAGGGATCGGATACAGAGGGACCTAGACAAATTAGAGGATTGGGCCGAAAAAAACCTGATGAGGTTCAACAAGGACAAGTGCAGAGTCCTGCACTTAGGACGGAAGAATCCCATGCACTGCTACAGACTAGGGACCGAATGGCTAGGTAGCAGTTCTGCAGAAAAGGACCTAGGGGTCACAGTGGACGAGAAGCTGGATATGAGTCAACAGTGTGCTCTTGTTGCCAAGAAGGCTAACGGCATTTTGGGCTGTATAAGTTGGGGCATTGCCAGCAGATCGAGGAACGTGATTGTTCCCCTTTATTCGACATTGGTGAGGCCTCATCTGGAATACTGTGTCCAGTTTTGGTCCCCACACTACAAGAAGGATGTGGAAAAATTGGAAAGAGTCCAGCGGAGGGCAACAAAAATGATTAGGGGTCTGGAGCACATGACTTATGAGGAGAGGCTGAGGGAACTGGGATTGTTTAGTCTCCAGAAGAGAAGAATGAGGGGGGATTTGATAGCAGCCTTCAACTACCTGAAGGGGGGTTCCAAAGAGGATGGAGCTCGGCTGTTCTCAGTGGTGGCAGACGACAGAACAAGGAGCAATGGTCTCAAGTTGCAGTGGGGGAGGTCCAGGTTGGATATCAGGAAAAACTATTTCACTAGGAGGGTGGTGAAACACTGGAATGCGTTACCTAGGGAGGTGGTGGAGTCTCCTTCCTTGGAGGTCTTTAAGGCCCGGCTTGACAAAGCCCTGGCTGGGATGATTTAGCTGGGAATTGGTCCTGCTTTGAGCGGGGGGTTGGACTAGATGACCTCTTGAGGTCCCTTCCAACTCTGATATTCTATGATTCTATGAGGTTGTATCTCTTATTGGACCAGCTGCTGCTGATGAGAGAGTCAAGCTTTCAACCCACACAGAGCTCTTCTTCAGGTCTGGGGAAGGTACTCTGACTGTCACAGCTACATGCAAGGTGGAACAGATTGTTTAGCACAAGCAGTTAGCACATATTGTA
>NW_027059361.1:0-2000 GCF_011386835.1 Chrysemys picta bellii | reverse complement strand
TTGGAAAAACGGCGCAAAAGGAAGCCGGAAACCATTGGAGGGCTGGACACAAAGCAGTGCATGATGGGACATTTTGCACATCCCAGGATGCACCTCGCTCCGTTTCCGCCTTCCCACAACACCTAGCGACAGATGGTGTCACCAGGCACTGTGGGATACACACTCACAGTGCATTGCTCATCTTGTCAACAATGGTGCCCCGAATGTGGACACGATCTGTTGACAAAGGGAGCAAAACTCCCATCGTTTTGTACATATAGTTGGATTATGTTTTCCAATGTGCATTACTTTGGCAGCATCAGGATCTGAGATAGTAAGTGCAGAGAAATATGGGGGATATATTTATTCTCTTTATAAAGCACTATCCCCACTTACGGTGCTATACAAAATTGACAAAACATGTCCCCAATCCCCACTTACGGTGCTATATACAAATATTAAATAACAAACCACTAGCCCAAAGACTGGAAGAGACCTCGTTAATTACATTGGGAAAAGGCATTTTTAAAAGCTACATGTCATCAGTGCAAATGTCTGTGGGAAGGGGAGGCTCAGGGAACTGGTAATGAGATACAGAGCCTTTCACCTGCAGGTGTTGGATCTGAACCTCACTCTGGTCTGTAGTGTGGCATATGGTAAATTAGTTTGGTGGGTCTCACTCTAGTTCCATGCAGACAGGTGCACCTATCACAAAAACACCACCACAGTTAGCATTAATCAGTACCCTGGACGGCTTTTGGATATGGAAAGTGAATTCCCCTCTGACTCCACAGCAGGTGACTCTTGGTCATTGTTGAGACACATTGACAGGGCTGTGGGCGGGGGGTGGGGTGGCTTGCTCTTTGAAGTTGATCCACTATTTGGCGAATAAAGAGATTACTTCAGTCTCCAAGGCAGTGAACCTCATGCCCGCTCGGAATGAAATTCATAAAAAGCCTGATCCTGTGAGATGCTGAATGTCCTCAGATCCCATTGGCTTGAATGTGATTTAAGGCAGCTCGGCAGCTTGCTGGATTAGGCCCTAATTGAATCAAAAGTCTGCTGTGGTGGTGATGGCAGCAAAGAAAAATAAGGAAATTCACTCCACAGGCTGACCTCCAATCCCCAGGCACAGCAGGGAATTTCCTTAACTACTTCCGTAATACACCCTGCTGTGCGTGCGGCCTGGAGGTCAGCCTTAACTGTGGATATCTTTGAGTTTCTTTGCTTCCATCACAGCCTCAGGAATGTAGTTTTGGGTCAATGAATATGCTGTACATAATGGTTTTGGCTCTAATCACAACTCACCAGGACCCTTAAGATGTTCTACGCGTTCAGTCCGGATGGTTATTTCTAATTGCCGTAGGTAGTTCAATATTTGCTAAGCGCTAATCCACAAAGGCATTTAACCTTTGTGGAGCTGGGCCTAAATCTATGGAGAAAAATATAAATTTTCAAAGCAGCGTTTGGAACTAGCTGTCAGCATCTTCAGTATCTCCATGAATGGAGATGGGGTCCTTCACAGAGAAGTGCCATTCTGCTGGGACTTCACAGGCCATCACACTGTAACCAGTTCCTGAGTTTGGAGACAGGAAGTGCACCACAGTGCATGAAATCATGAGAGAAGCTGGACACGGTCACAGTTGTAAGGTGTGTTAAAGGAATCTCACAGTCCAAGGTTATTAATACAAAACCTTTCATGCTTCCAACATGCTAGGAAAAAAAGATGAAGATGCTCTGGTTGGCGAAATAAACGTCAACTGTAACTCGTTCAGGCAAGGATCCTTTTCCTGTTCTGTGTTTGTACAGCACCTAGCACAATGGGGCCCAGTCCAGGTCTGGGGCTACTGCAATACAAACAATAAAAACAGTAATAAAGAGACGGATGAAGCAACTGGAATCTCTGCCAGGCTTGGAATGTGGCACAAAGGGGGCCCTTTGAGTGCAGGGAGTCAAGAAGTCACAACACTTCTCAGATGTGATGTTCTTAAAAGGAGATTTGGATTCTTCTTAAGAGGCTC
>NW_027059360.1:0-2000 GCF_011386835.1 Chrysemys picta bellii | reverse complement strand
AAATTGGAGAGAGTCCAGCAGAGGGCAACGAAAATGATCAGGGGGGCTGAGGCACATGACTTACGAGGAAGAGAACTGGGGTTGTTTAGTCTGCAGAAGAGAAGAGTGAGGTGGGATTTGATAGCCTTCAACTACCTGAAGTGGGGTTACAAGGAGGATGGAGTTGCAGTGGGGGAGGTCTAGGTTGGATATTAGGAAGCATTATTTCACTAGGAGGGTGGTGAAGCACTGGAATGGGTTACCTAGGGAGGTGGTAGAATCTCCTTCCTTAGAGGTTTTTAAGGCCCGGCTTGACAAAGCCCTGGCTGGGATGATTTAGTTGGTGTTGGTCCTGCTTTGAGCAGGGGGTTGGACTAGATGACCTCCTGAGGTCTCTTCCAGTCCTAATCTTCTATGATTCACAATAATCATTTGTAAGTTTAACTACAATATAATTCTAGACTTGGTTTTGTTATTAAAATTCTTTAGCTCCATTTTGTACAAATGGGTTTGTTATTCTAAGGCTGCTCATGAGTGCTGGGGAGTTTTGCTCTGGTTTTATTATGGTAGGGTTACTCATCACAGGTTGGTATGTTCCTGGAGCGTGCTTGTGAATGCTGGGTAAGGGGAACACTGGAGTGTTGCTGTAGAGTTGTTGCTGTGAGATGAGCTGCTTGCAGTTTTGTATTTGTTTAAGAAAAAACTCAAACAATATATTTTGCTGCCTTCTAAAAAAAAAAAAAAACATTAACTAAGCTATACTAAATGTCATGTGGGGAATATCCCCTCTCAGGCTGGGAAGCTCCTTTCCTTACTTCTGCCTGAAATGAAGCCTACATTTCACGGGGCTTACAATTGCACAAGTCACAGGCCCTGCACTGTGCCAACAGCAGTCTGTGCTGCTAGCACGGACATAACCTGACACATGTGCCATGCACCCACTAGTTGTGCCTGCTGGGATTGCTCTTAGGATTTGCTGGCCATTCTCTGTACTGTTCTAATGTGCAATGGAGCACAGAACAGGGGCTGTGCACTGTATAAGAATCTCCAGGGCAGCTCGCTCCCAGTAGGAGTTGTGGAACTTCATGAGTTTTAAGACAGAGCTGGACAAATTTATGAGTGCAATTGTCTGACAGGGTTGCTTCTGATGGTAAGGGGCAGGGTTCACTTCCAGTTTATGTTTCCTTCATCAGGGTTTCAGCCAGCCACCTGTAGGGATCAAAAAGGGATTATTTTTCTCCCCCACCCAATGTATTCTGTTTTGGGTTTTTTTTATTGTTTTATTTATTTGTTTTTGTCTCCTTCCTCTGAAGCACCAGAGATGGCCTGGGCTGGAAATGGACACTGGATAAGGAGGGCCAGGGCTCTGAGGTGGGCGGCACCAAGCACGCTCTCTCAGGTGCTATTCTTGCTCACATGCTCAGGGACTGATTGCCATACGTGGGATAGGGAAGGAATTTTTCCACAGGTCAGTCTGGCAGTGACCTTGGGGGGTTTTCACCTTCCTCTGCAGCGTGGAATGAGGGTCACTTGCCAAAGTTATATCTGGGTCTATCTCACTTAATCATGTCCCTGCCATTGCAGGGGCCTCAGGCACTGATGCATCTTGGTCCCTTGTATTGTCTCCCTGTGGCACATAACAGTCTAGTCTCCAGTGGGCTGGAATACTTTGGTCTAATTTGGGTTGTTTGGTTAGTATACGCATGCTGGATGGTGTTGGTGGCCTGTGATATACAGGGGGGTCACACTAGATGATCTGATGGTCCCTTCTGGCCTTAATCTCTATGACTCTAACTCACCAGAGTCAGTTAAAAGGACATTACATGTAAACCACTGGAAAGCATCAATTCCACTTAAATTAAATAATAAGAGAGGTGATGCAATGGTGGGGAAAGCAAAGCTTCATCTGTTGATGGGTCACACACTTGGCATATAGGCATGGGGCTAAGAGCACAGAATAACCCACTACATTTTACCTAACTTCACCCCACCCCACCTCCTGCTCCCCCCACCTCCTGCTC
>NW_027059359.1:0-2000 GCF_011386835.1 Chrysemys picta bellii | reverse complement strand
CCCCCGCTCCCTGTCCCCTGACTGCCCCCCTTCTCCAACTCCCTGGCCCCCTTACCGTGCCACTCGGCTTAGAGCAGGTGTCTGGCTCCGCGCCCCAAGGAGCGCCCCGCCCGAGTGCTGCCGAGCGGCATGCTGTGGCTGTGGAGGAGTGGGGGAAGTGGGGGAGGGGCTCTGGCCGCCGCTGCCAGCCCCACCGCCGCGTTCCCTTATAGGCGCACAGCCCCGCCCCCCAGCGCTGCCAGGCGGCGTGCTAAGGCTGCAGGGGATTGGGGGAGCTGGGAAGGGGCTTTGGCTGCCGAGGCCCCAATGCGAGCGGCGCTCGGCCGCCCTGTCAGCCGCTTTTCGGTCGATAAATAGCCGACTGGGGGGAAATCCCAGACATTTTTAGATTTTTAGAAATCCACCCCCGGACAGCTATTTAAAGAGCGAAAAGCCGGACATGTCCGGGGAAACCCGGACGTGTGGTAGCCCTAGGAGAATGATAACGTCCACCTGAAATCCAAGCAGTAAAATCCCATCTAAAATACTCTCCGAGGAAAGATCTGCATTGAGGGGCCGTTGTGATCCCCGTTCCTGCTGGGGAAATGGAGGCACCGAGAGGGTCAGCAAGCCAGCAGCAGAGGTGGGCTCAGAACACTGTGCCTCACTGCCTGCCCAGAACTCAGTCCACTGGGTCACAGCCACCTCGTCGTTTTCCAGTTAACCAAGCCTGGGCTCTCACCTTCCCTGGTTGGGTTGCCAGGATGCCGAGTCCTCTTAGACCAAGTGAACGGAAAACTGGGCTGGGGTGTTTTGTCCACTCCTCGAGACAGTCCAAAGTGTCTGGATGTGGGAGCTTCTTGGCCTCTTTGTAACGCAGAAGCTGAAAACAACACAGAGCGAATCAGCAGCAGGTGCTTACCGGAAAACTTTGTGTGTCGGTTCTGTGGAGAGGCATCATAACCTCCATGTTGTACCGTCCATTGCTATACATCAGCCCCACTTTGTGTGTGACACCCAGTCCTCCCACTGACTTCCTGGCCGTTAGCACTAGACTCAGCCATAGGCGTTAGCAGAGCTGCTCTACCCTCCAGGAGAACATGTAGGGCAACAAAATGTTCAGTGACCATTTGTATGGCGGACTCTTGTGCATCTGGGGGTTTGCCAAGAGCAGCCGAACCCCTCGTGGTGACCCTGTGAAGCAGAACAAGCCGCTCTGAGATAACGCGAAAGTTGGGACTGAGAAATCAAACCCCTGAGTTGAAATCCTGACCCCACTGAAGTCAGTGGAAGTTTTGCCATTGATCTCAATGGGCCCAGGATTGGACTCCTGGTGAGGAGAGAATTAAACCCCATCCCTTAATGAGTTAGATGAGGAGACAATCCCTGAAAACTGAAAATAGGAACTAGCCAGACAGAACCCGTGGAAATGGGGAGGACAACCTAGCGATGGACTATAGAGCCACCTCATTCCTGGTGATGTGCCTCTAACTAACCGATCCAATAGAGAAGGTTAAAGATTGCTCACCACATTCAGAGCTAATGATCCTGCATCTGGGGGAGCTTTTACCATGATCCTCTCTCCTCCATACCCACTCTCAATGCCCCTCTTTGCTTTTCCTTAGTGACTTCGCAGGGAGGAACCTTTCATGGACCTGCAGAAAGGCTGATGCCGACAGGAGACCCAGCTGCCCTTCGGGAGAGTCCAGGCTGATGCTGTTCTACAGAACCTTAGTTTCTTGGATATTCCCATCAGGCTCCTGATTACAACTTTGGAGCAACCAATGATCCCCTAAAGGATCCATCTCAGATTTTACACTGAGCGTGCTGGGACAGGACTGGGGCAGCCTAGTCAGTGCTGCATGGACACCTGGCAATGTGGACATGACCAATAAAGCTCATCGTTTATGTAGTGCAATAATGAGTCTCAAAGGCTTGATTTGAGGAGTTGCTCACTAATCTAGGACACAAGACCCAATTGCTCTCATCAGCTAATGAAACTTACTTCTACAAAGAAGGCC
>NW_027059358.1:0-2000 GCF_011386835.1 Chrysemys picta bellii | reverse complement strand
CTGGCATATAGCCTGGATGGGAGCTCCCCTTGGCTTGGACCCCAAGGTCAGAGACATCTTGGTCATCCTGCTGTCCTTCTTCTATTGCTAGGAAGGGAGTCCACCGATGAAGGGTCTTTCGGGCTCCAGTAAGCCATCCTCATTCCCTCCCGCATGTACCACCCTGCCCTGCCCTGCCCTCCGGTTTCCTCGCTGTTGCCTCTGGCTTGACTCTTGACTCAGGTCTCTGGCTATGACTTTGGTATGACCCTTCTTGGCTCCAGATTTTGGTTATGAACCCCGCCTCAGTATTTTCCTTGCCTTTCTCTAGCCTCGCTCCAGTCCCTCCACCCACCCGCTCCAGCATTGCCTCCTCCTCCTGATCTTCCCCAACCCGTCGGATTTTGACTACCTGGATTTGACCTTCGGCGTGTCAATGGACTTTGGCTTGAGAATGGACTTGGATGATCTTTGGTCTGACCACCCGGCTTCGACCTCTGGCCTGGACTTGGACACTGGCTCTGGTTCTGCTTCTGTTTTGTTGATAGACTCTGATCTCAGTTTTGATCCTGGTGTGTCTAGCATCACTCTTAGCCAAGTGCCATCCATGTGCAAAAGGAGACCCATCACACCAGGTGTGAACCATGGCCTCACTACATGAGCCTGGCCTGGTGCTGCCCCTACTGGAGTTGTGCAATGGAAATGACTGAAAATGTAGGGGTTCCTTTAAACAACCTCCACCAGCATTCTTGACTTGGACACCCGGCCATAGTATAATTGCCCTACCATCAATCAAACCCTAACCCCTCCCTTGATTCCTTAAGCCCAACCCCTTGACCCCTTAGTCCCTCCCACCTGTCACCAGAAATCCCGCCCCATGGGGGTATTACTTCCGGGGTCAAGGCGGCCGCATGACCAGATGCAAAGGGATGTCATGTGACACCTCTAAGAACTCCTCCCATCACCCTCTACCAATCAGAATGGGTTTCATCCCAAAAGGACCACCCCGAGAGGAGATTTGACCAATCAGGGTGCCTTCCAGGGTGGGGGTGACCTGTCCAGAAGTGGGCCGTGTGACCCCTCTAAGAACTCCTCCCACCACCCTCTACCAGTCAGGTTGGGTTTCGTCTTGAAAGGACCATCCCAAGAGGAGATTTGACTAATCAGGGCGAGGTCCGGGACAGGCTGACCTGTCCAGAAGTGGGCCGTATGACCGCACTAAGAACTCCTCCCAAGGCCCTCTGCCAATCAGAGTGCAGCACCATTACCCCATCAGTCCCAGCGCTGGACAGAAGAGGCCATCTCTTACCAACGACACATGTTTTAGAAATTGTGGAAAGGCTGTTGAGAGGAAAGATGAACTCCTTCACCAACCCCGTGAAAACTTCGGACTTTGTTTTAGCCCCGACTGTCTTTGACCATACGCAGAGAAAGTGCTACATCAGCAACAGTTTGAGGAGGAGGAGGAGGGAGCGACCGAGGGGAGCCCTTTGGCCCGGCTATTGATGGATATGCCGGAACCCGAACCAAACTGCTTGTGAGACACCCTGATGAGCATGGTGGCCTCTCTTTGTCCACCCCCTTAGAGGTGAAATGCGATCACGGCTTGCGGGAGTCACAGGCGGACAAGGTGAACGGAAAAGACAGCGCTCAGGTAAATGAACGATTAAGAAGAGACGGTCGAGGAGGAGGTGTAATGTGGAGGAGATCTGGGAACTGGACTGGGTTTTACAGGAGTGCCCTCCCCACAGAGGCAGCTTCACTTTCTGCCCTTCGTTCTCTCCTCCCCTCTTGGCCCGTCTTCGATGGGGATCTCTGAACCGGGAATGAGCAGGGGCTTCCTCCTCCTCCGTCTTCGAATGTCTGGGATCTGTCCCCAGCAATGCAGCCTGCAGCTGGCCCAGCTTGGGGAGCCATCGCCTCATCCTGTGAAATCGAGACGTGCTGGCTCTCAGTCATGCTTCGACGGAAAACCACGCACCCCACACAGAGGTAGGAACCGCCCATTCCCAGGTTGTTCT
>NW_027059357.1:0-2000 GCF_011386835.1 Chrysemys picta bellii | reverse complement strand
ATTCACTTGCCCACTCCATCATCACAGATGAGGACTATGACAATATGAACAGAATATCGGATACAGAGGCCAAAAATAGAAAATTGTTAATTCAAATACAGAGCAAGGGGGAATTGGCCTGTCAGCAGTTTCTGGACTGTTTAGAAACCATGTTTCCAGGCACAAATCAGGATTTACAACATTCTCAATGGGGTAAGTTGTTGGAGGTTTTTTTTGTTTTTCTTTAATATTTGTGGTTTTTGTGTGTGTGTCTCTGTGTGTGTGTGTGTGTCTTTCAAGAGAAAAAAAATGTAATAATTGCAACACTGATCAAGGACTCATTTCAAATAGATACAGTACATGTTTAATGGGAAAATCTATGTTATTGCAAAGTTATGGGTGAGAATTCAGTGCATGAAAATGATAAAATTCAAACATATAATTCCCAGACAGTTATTCTTAGCCTTCTTTACTTGTATGTGAAATGACATTTTATAGAACCTTTATGATAGACATTTAGCAACAGAACAGAAGGAGACACAAAAAGATCTTCAGGTGGCTAAAATTGGTGTAACTCCATTGACTTCCGTGGGCTTTGGATGAGGCCCTTTACATATAAGGGATCTCCCTCAAACCTGTGAAATCATTCAAAATAGAGGAAACTTTTGAAATATGACACTGTATCTAAGTACAGGATCTGT
Organism: Chrysemys picta bellii; assembly: GCF_011386835.1. NCBI lineage: Eukaryota > Metazoa > Chordata > Testudines > Emydidae > Chrysemys > Chrysemys picta. The sequence goes on along the minus strand of NW_027059357.1, from coordinate 1,320 downwards.
GTATCCATTAAATAACGTATTGGTTTAACAATATCTACACTCACAGGAGGTCACCTGAGAACCCAACAGTTGTGGCCATGGACAGAAGGCAATCTTCCCTTGCTTACATCCAGTGCCCTCTGTATGCCATTCTACAGCCACAGAATTCCCCCTTTGCTGCAGAATTATGATCCAGAATCTGAACTTTTTCATTTAAAAAAAAAACATTTAAAACTTTTGTGCTTGCGGAGATAACATTGAAAACGTGAAGTGCGAGCGAGTGTAACTGCTGTGGTGACATCTGCCTGAAACAACAGCTCTGAGAAGTGTGAACTTGCCCCTTGAATCTCAGTTGAGCCCCTCAGACATCCTGATTCCAGAGCCATGGAATCTGGCATTTTTCCAAGGTGCCCCAGAATTTAGTATTTTTTGCCATGGGGCTGGACCAGCAAAATGCCCTAAAAGTGGAAGAGAGCTAGAGATAGACCCGAAAATGAAGCCAGTTGAAGACCAATGGTCTGTCAAGGTTTGGCCACAGTTTCTGTGGCAGAGGCACCAACAAAGGCACAATGCTCCAAAGAACCTCTTTGGATTCTAACTAGAGTTTTTTAATGGTGACAGGGCCACCAAGGTTATGTAACATGGTACAGCAATGGAAGCACACCAAGGCAATGTAATCTGAGGTGACAATGGAAGTGAAAGACATCATTTATCAATGTTTCATATCTTACTGGGAACTGATTGGCGAAAAGTGATAGAATGCAGCAGGGAGCCAGAACCATAAACAAGTGCACAGCTCCACTCTAGTGCTCTCTGATCGGAAAGGAATGGGACTAAGAATTAACCCCGATCTCTCTTACAAGAGTTCAGAAGTCAGAATGCTACTGAGTCCATTGCATTCTTTATCCAAAGTGTCACGGTGCTGCGTTGTACCACTGTGTTAGATAAATAGGTCTTAACTCCTCACTTAACATTATGTTATGTTATCTCTATGTTATGTCCCCCTTTCCTCCCCTGCCTCCTGAATGCTGCAAACCAACTGATTGCCGGGGGCAGGAGGCGGGTGGAGCAGGGGGAAGCCGCTGATCTATGGGTCCGCCAGTGGGCAGATGGGGGGGGGGGCGTAGGGGAGCTGATAGGGGGGGCTGCCAGCCATGGACAAAGCAGGCGGACAAACAACATTATTGCAGAACTTTAAACGAGCATGTTCTGCAAAGGAGCAGGGACGTAACATCGAAACAACGTTAAGCAAGAGGACGTTAAGTGGGGAGTTACTGTAATGAAATACAGAGGCAGTTGCAACGTACTAAATAAAACAAACACACAAAAACAGGAAGGGAT
>NW_027059356.1:0-2000 GCF_011386835.1 Chrysemys picta bellii | reverse complement strand
TGAAGTGAATTACTCATTAAATAACTCATTTCTCCTCTTGTTTTCTTGCTGGAAGGATTAAATCAGGAATCTCAGACTCTGCAAGCCCCAGAGCAGGGGGAGAAAGGTGGTTTTAATCCACAGCTGGAATTAGACAGTCAACAAGCCAGAGAACCGGAGGAGACACACCTTTTGAAAGGTAATTTCCTCTTATCACCCTTCCTTCTGTAGTGGGAGTGAACACTGTTAGAAGAGCTTGGCACTGCCAGGTGTGAATGGTGCTTGTGAGAGTGAAGAATTTTCATGGTATTCTGCAGATAAAATTGCTGAGATTCAAACCGAGACACCATGGAAAATGGTAGGTGACTTGGAGGCACAAATACAGGGGCTTCTCTGTATAAGCTTCGGCCAGTATTGCTCAGTGGGGTGCTTAGAGCCACAGCCTGTTAGTTGATCCCTGTTCTTCCTGGCCAGTAGGAAGCCACTGAGTGGAGTTCTAGCCACTAGACATCTCCTCCTGCCTCCATCTACCCCACACCTACTCTCCCCTCCCACCTTCCCCTCCCCACAATCGGGGCAACCAGATTTTTCAAGTGTAAATATAGGGCATCTGTACAGGGAGGAAGGGAGACAGTTGTTGGGAAGAAAAGAAATTCCCTGCTGCTAGAACCCTTCCCTGTATAGAAAAAGTGGCAGCAGGGAAAGGCTCTGGCAGCCCTCCATGCCAGAGACTTCCCTAGGTACTGTGAAAGGCTCTGGCATGGGGAGCAGCTGAAGCCTTTCCCTGCTGCTGCCCCTTGTAGTAGAAGGAGAGAGCCTGGGACATGAGGCCTGGTATGAGGCCTCAGGCCTAAACTAAAGTAGTACTCAGGACCTGCCAAGTGCGGGGTATGCACACCTCTCTGACATAGTTAGTTACCACCCCCCTGAGGTGGTTTGTTACCACCCATTACCTTGTACATGTTGGTTCGATCAAACATCTCTATCCATCATACTGTCATCCTGACCTTATCTTAAAGGGGGGTCTTGTTATCTTTGGGAGTGTGTTTGTACCATACTTGATATCGGGGTGTTCTGGTACCACTCTTCTGGAATGTGATTGCCTGAGTGTCCTGTGCCTAGCACTTCTTAGGAATGTGTGTGTTTTTGCAGTGCCCGTCCTTTTCTTGCCAAGTTCTGTGAACTTGAAAGTAGGTGTGTTTTTGTTACAGGGCCTGACTTTTGCTCATAGTTTGACTCTTGCGAATTTTGCTTTATATCAGCAGGGCCTGAGTACTACTTTAGTTTAGGCCTCAAGCCTCATACCTGGCCTCATGTCCCAGGCTCTCTCCTTCTACTACACTGGGGACAGACTTTAAGTTTGCAGTTTTCTGAGCGGTATGAGGATTATGGTAGGGTTAAAATGTCTCTCTGGTTGGAGGAAAAGAGGTTGTGCAGTGTTCATCTTTTAAGTTCTTTGCTTTTCAAGTTTTGTGTTAGCTGTGTTTTCTGTAGATCATATCTGATCTCAGCCCCTGCCTCCTTAGGCGTCCGGTCCACACACTCCACATGTGCTGCACTGAAAGGGCTAGAGGCCTTGAGTCCCTCCTCCCCATCCCAGCTCCGGCTGCTCTCTTCACTGTGCTTCTGGAGAAAAGAGGGGAAAGAAATGAATGTGAAACAAAGTATTTATTTGTCTAAAGAAATAAAGGAGCGGGCTCTAATGGGTAGGTCTTAATCCCATATGCCCCTCCTTGCCAGTTACCATTATATTTTTCCATTAAGTTAGTACTCAAAGTTTACAACATGAACTGCCACATAACAAAAGTTTCTGTTTGGGAATCCCTGTCTTCAGAAAGCTGTTCAGATCATCTTTTCATTTTGTTTTCCAGGGAAGGGGGAAGCTTTTCAAGAACTCCTTCGTAAGCTAGAACTACAGGAGCATCTGAGCAGGAAGCTCAGGGTGAGTGATGTCCTTGAAATCAGCCAGGAAAGTCTAAAGAATGGAACTCCAGAGACATTTGCAGATTTACCTTGGCATT
>NW_027059355.1:0-2000 GCF_011386835.1 Chrysemys picta bellii | reverse complement strand
TCTCCTCCTCCATGGGTACCTGTTCCTCCTGAGTTCCGTCTGCTGGGTCGCAGATCATGGGCTCCTCCGGGCCCCGAGCAGCAGGTAGGTCTGTCACTCCCTCTGGGCCTTTGGCGGGGGGAAGCTCAGACCGTTCCTCAGGATACCGGGCTCTCGGCAGGTTCAGGTCCGCGGGAGCTCGGGCACCAGCGTCTGTCCTCTCTCGCTGCCGGCCAGCTACTGAGCGCTGTGGCTTGGCCTTTATACTTCCTGTCCCGCCCCTTGACTTCCGGGGGGTGGGGACAGGCCGCGGTGGCCTTGACTTCCTGGGGCGCCTGGGAGCCAGGCCGCCCCGCTACATGCAGTATCTCAGCGTATTGGTCAAAGGTGTTAGGGAGGTGGTGACCTCAGAGAGAGATGCTGACATCAGTCAGGGGCGCAGGGCCAGGGAAACCTCAGAGACCGCTGTAGCTTTGCTTTAGCAAGTCTCCTTCTCGAGGTCTCTTTTTGAGGACTGAGAGAGTATTAGGGTTCACGTATGTGAGTGAGAGCCGGAGCCTCTTTCGAGTTTTCTCCTTCCCTTTTACTGATTTTACTAGAAAACAGACGTCCCTGTTTAGAAGGTAAGAGCCTCCAAGAGGTTTTTGAACCTGCTCAGTCTGATCCACCTGGTGCCCGTTGAATTCTAGGCATGGAAAACACTAGTTCAAGGTGACAGAATTTTGTAGTCCACACGGGATTTTGTCCCGTGGAATCACTGGGGACATTAGGGTTTGTCCTTTTCGTTTTACCTTTTCCACCATCCCTCCTTCCTTTCTCTTCATCTCGTACTTCTTTTGTCCTTTCTCCTGTTCCCCTCCCACCACCAGGAGTGGTGTGTGTGTGTGTGTGTGTGTGTGTGTGTGTGTGTTGCTGGGGGTGATCTTCACCTCCTCTTGTGGGAAGTTCATCCAAAACTGTGGGGTTGAAATAGTGCTTGGACTCCACAGACACTAGATGCTGCCATCCTGTGGCTTAGCGTTAGTGTCTCGGATGACTTAGGCAAGATCTCAACCTCCCCGCAACCCACTTCACTGCTGCCAGAATCCCTCCTGCCCCCACTGCTAGACCCGCCTCCCAGCCCAACCTTGGTGGGGGTCTAGAAGAGGTTTCTGATGACTTAAGCTGTGGTTTGGAGGTGGAACAGCTGTCAAGGACACTGAGGGGGAGGTAGCAGGAGCTCACCCTAGAAGGAGGGGGATTGGCACTGGAGGTTACTAGAAAGGACAAGAAGACTCCATTCTGGGTTTCAGGAGGTGAATTTATCCCTCAGTGTTGGGCAGGTGCTGAGTGGAAATACTGCTGGTTCCAGGTGCCCATAATTCCCCCTGATTCCTCGGGGCGTTTGAGTCTGACTGGTTCTCATTCCCTTGCAGCAGGAGGGCGTCACGGCCAAAGTGAGGCACCAGCTCCGCATCATCCATCACTTGCGCCAGGTGCCAGAGACACTGCAGGGGTTGTGCCTCTGAGGCCTTCAGGAACTCCCGCTCCCTGCTGCAGGTACTGCTCTGGCTCACTGTAAATGGGCAGCTAGTGGAAGGGGAAATGGAGCCCCCTGGCACTCAGCGAAAGGGAAAGTGGTGGATTCTCCATCTCTTGAAGTCATTGAATGAAACTAGATGCCTTTCTGGAATGTTTGTGCCCAAAAAGTAACTATTGTCCTATACAGGAAGCCTATGATATGCAGGGGGTTAGATGAGATGCTCTAAAGGTCTCTTCTGGCCATAAAGTGTATTAATTTTGGAAACACTGAGTATAGCATTGGGAGCAGCCTCTAATGTTTTACTGTCTAACCGGCTTGCTTCCTAGAATGAAGACGCATTGAGTGGGGCGATCCACAGAGAGTAGCTCAAACCTTCAAAGTGTCAGGCCAGCAGCAGGACATTAGCACTTCAGGGGATGGGTGGGTGTGGCAGTGACATCACAAAGGCCTTTTGCAGGAGCTCAGCCTATTGGTCAAAGTTGTTAGGGAGGTGGTGACC
>NW_027059354.1:0-2000 GCF_011386835.1 Chrysemys picta bellii | reverse complement strand
TGGGATGGCTGTACTGACAAGGTGCTCCTGACATGGCGTGGTTAACCTATGGACAATGGGAGGGAAGTAGCTATATTTTGATGATGCTGGAGAAAGTGTAGGATCAAGTAACTCCCAGCTTTTTCCTTACAGGCTGCTGAGAATATACCTGGGAGCAGTCTTGGGGTGAGTATTCCAAATTTGATTTGCTGTCAGGCTGTTTTCTATTCCTGCAGTGGCTCTTAGCAAACCTGAACCCTAAGCCAGTGGTCAGTTGGAATAGCCTGGACAGATTTGCCAGGATTGGAGCAAGAGACGAAGGAATAGGTGTCTAAATCCCAAAGGGTGTGTCAGAATCAATCCAAATGTCCTTTGCAGTGTCAATTCTTCTATTCTACTTGTAGCCATTTTGTGGGGATTCCGTGGGACCTGTTCTTTATGCCCATGTTAAGAACCACTGCCTAGTAGGATCATACAACTGGGAGCTGTGATTGGCAACAAATGCTGTCATTCTGCACATCTGGAGCGGTGATTATAGTATCGCTATGGACAGTGTCAGAGAATAACAGAGTTCTCACTTTTTGTTTGGGTACAGCAAGTAAGATACTTTATTTTCTCAAGCAATTGCGTAGAGGGAGAGAGCTAAACAGATCTCTCCACAGGTAAACAATTACAGCAAGCATTTATACCTTTTGTTACAGACAATAATGAGCAACAGCTGCATTTTGTTTATACATAGGTCATTCTGATATCTTGTTTTCCTCGTTTGTTTAGACTCTAGTCCAGGGGTGTCAAACTCAAATGACCATGAGGGCCACATGAGGACTAGTGCATTGGCTCGAGGGCCACATCACTGATACCCCCACCTCACTGCCCCCAGCCCTGCCCCCACTCCACTCCTTCCATGAGGCCCCGCCCCTTCCCCGCCCCTTTCCCCCCTTTCCCCAAAGTCCCCACCCCAACGCTGCCCCTTCCCTGCCACCAGGGGGTACAGGAGGGGTGCAGGGTGCAGCAGGGGGCTCAGGGCAGGGAGTTGGTGTGTGTGGGGTGCAAGAGGTGTGAGGGGTGTGGCAGGGGGTTGGGGTGCAGGGGGCAGCAGGTGGCTCAGGGCAAGGAGTGCAGGAGGAGTGTGGGGTGTGGCAGGGTGCTCAGAGCAAGAAGTTGGGGTGCAGGAGGGGTGCCGGATGTGGCAGGGGGCTCAGGGCAGGGGGTTGTGGTACAGGAGAGGTACGGGGTGCGAGCTCCGGCCTGGCGCCACTTAGCTAGAGTGGCGCCGGGGTGGCAGCGGAGCGCATCGGGAGTGCAGGGAGGCAGGAGCCTGCCCTGGCCCCCGCACTGCTCAGCTCCAGGAAGCAGCCGGAACCACAGCCCTTGCGGGAGCAGGGGTGGGTACAGGGCTCCCTGCTGCTGCTCCTCCAGGTACCTCCACTGGCCGCGGTTCCCTGTTCCTGGCCAATGGGAGCTGCGGGGGGGCAGTACCTTGAAGCGAGGCAACGCAGGAGCCCTCTGCCTCCTCCCACTCCCTCCCAGCCCGAAGGGACATTCTGCCAGCCGCTTCAGGGAGCCCTGGCCTGGAGGTAGGCATAGGGGCGGGGGCACAGGGAGCTTGGTGGGCCGCACAGAAGAGCCCTGGCCCACGGGCCGCGTGTTTGAGACCCCTGATCTAGTGGATCTCATTCTTCGTGGGCTCAAGCAGAGATGACTTAGACTTCATTCCCAAAAGTGGTGACTACACTCAGCTGTGCATTGAGCTCCCCTCATATGTTTCTTATCTTTTTTGAAAACTAGAAACTTGGATGCTTCATCATTTTTGAAATGAGAAAAATGTAGAGGAAGTTGAAAATTTGTCACTTAATATATTTTTTATTTTTCATGAAAAAAAGATTTTGTTTCAATATGAAAATTTTAATGAAAGAAGTTTCTTCCATTTTTTCTGATTTTTTCAATGAAAATAATGAAAATAAAACCCCAAAAATGTTTTGAATTTTGTCATTTCATTCCCCACGGTCCAATTTCCAAAT
>NW_027059353.1:0-2000 GCF_011386835.1 Chrysemys picta bellii | reverse complement strand
AACCTATTACAGGTCAAAAAGAGAGTGATTTGGCCATCTCATGGACATCACCAGTTTTTCTAGTCACAAGGGAAGATAAAGTACACTGCTTTTGTGGGGTTATTAGACAGCTAAATACTATTACAAAAAACATACACCGCCAATCCTACAGATTGATGATGTTCTGGACCAATTTGGGGGTGCTCAGGAATCCATTACTCTGGATTTGCCCAGTGGATATTGCCAGGTTCTCTTACGGAAGTTCTGCATAAAGATAACCTTCACTATTGGGCTGCGTCATTATAGTTCAGTTCAGCTTTTTGGGATGACCCAGGGGCCTGCTGCCTCTCCGAGATTAATGACTTAAGCAGATGTTTCTTCTACTTGGATGGTATCATTGTGTACACCATCCAGCTGGATGGAGCATCCGCAATGTCTATGAGCAGCATAGGAATGTCGACAGTTAGAACCAATGTGGCCACCATCTTCAGGGGAAGTTCTGAGTGGCAGTTGGGCCCAGAGTTTTGCAGGTATTTATGTGCCTAACTCCCTGACTGAGTAAAGGTCAGAGTAAAGGTTAATCCATACTGGTTAACCACCTGCTCATAGGGAAAAGCAGGAATTTATGCCCCATTTTAGACAAAACCTTAACCTTAACTGGAGTCGCCACCAGGCACCTCCATAATACTTTATGTCGCTTATATGGTTAACAACCCTTGGTCCTTCCTTTATTACCCGCCCGTGTTCATGGCAACAATGACATAAGTGCTGCAGTGTGACCTCACAATGCTGTGATTTGAACACTGGGTCAGTTGGCCCTCAGTGTCAGTTGCTTTTACTTGGACAGAAGGAGAGGCTGGGTATTGTGCTGTCTAAAGTCGATTTCAGATCCAAGATCTAATCTATTACGGAGGGGAAAAAAGTAAGTGGGCTTTCTTACTCCCCATGGCTGTCCTACCTCTGACCAACAGAGACCCTCTTTGCTTAAATTCTGTTTGAAAAGGGTCACCAAATTAAATTCGTTTTTTTGGCCCAGAACCTTAAAGGTATTTAGGCACTTAACTCCCACTGAAATCCATGGGAGTTAGGAGCCTAACTCCCTGACTGAGTAAAGGTCAGAGTAAAGGTTAATCTATACTGGTTAACCACCTGCTCATAGGGAAAAGCAGGAATTTATGCCCCATTTTAGACAAAACCTTAACCTTAACTGGAGTCGCCACCAGGCACCTCCATAATACTTTATGTTGCTTATATGGTTAACAACCCTTGGTCCTTCTTTTATTACCCGCCCATGTTCATGGCAACAATGACATAAGTGCTGCAGTGTGACCTCACAATGCTGTGATTTGAACACTGGGTCAGTTGGCCCTCAGTGTCAGTTGCTTTTACTTGGACAGAAGGAGAGGCTGGGTATTGTGCTGTCTAAAGTCGATTTCAGATCCAAGATCTAATCTATTACGGAGGAGAAAAAAGTAAGTGGGCTTTCTTACTCCCCATGGCTGTCCTACCTCTGACCAACAGAGACCCTCTTTGCTTAAATTCTGTTTGAAAAGGGTCACCAAATTAAATTAGTTTTTTTGGCCCAGAACCTCAAAGGTATTTAGGCACTTAACTCCCACTGAAATCCATGGGAGTTAGGAGCCTAAATACCTTTGAGAATCTGGGCCTTTGTTCCATTTTATGTCTCTCTCGCTCTGGCATGAAAAGTGCCATCCTAACAGAATCCAGGAGGGAATCCAGCTGTCTGATCAGGGGCTACTTGTGCCCTACCTCTCTCTTACACTCAATTCTTTAGTTCAGCTGTAAAAATTGTGGCAGATAGGGAATAACTCCAGAGTTGATAAGGCTGCATGGTAAGGTTATATTTCATTAACCCAGCAGGGACTTCCGGAGATCACTGAGATCCCTAGAAAGACTTGCCCCCTCTGGGAGTCTCTTCTGCTGATCCCTCTCTGGGACCCTGTTCTAGGATCTCACACAGGGCCCTTGTCCCTGAAGTGGAGAATGAAAGGAAGTGGGTT
>NW_027059352.1:0-2000 GCF_011386835.1 Chrysemys picta bellii | reverse complement strand
AATCAGTTTATGTCCGGTCTCTGTGCCCATTGATGCAGTCTGAGTAGCAGGAGCCCTTCAGCCCCACGGTGACATGGGCTGTTATGTGTTTGAATGATTAATCCTTCCTCTTCCTATTCCAGGCCAGAAGGGCTGAGGTGCTGTTTCCCGAGGAGCTGTTCCAGGACTAGCAAGGTAAGCACAGACACGGGCTGTGCACTACAGTTCTAGGTACACCCAGGAGCGCCACCAGCGTTTTTGCCGCCCTAGGTGGCGGAAGGTCCCGCCCCCGAAATGCCGCCCCCGACAGGCGGCAGAAGGTCCCGCCCCCGAAATACCAACGACAACGGGGGCAGCCGAAGATCCGCCGCCGCGGTCGCCGCCCCCCAAATGTTAGCGCCCAAGGCAACCGCCTAGGTTGCCTAATGCGTTGTGCCGGCCCTGGGTACACCCCTGTAACCCTAGAGGGGCAGGAAACGTGGTCCTTTCAGGTGGAAACGATGGTCGTTTTAATATGAGTGTCGAGTGTTTAGATGCAAGCTGGATGGCTAGAAACAGAGAGTTTGGAAGATCAATATATAGCTGAAGATCATTGCTTTTATTGTGTTTTTTTCCCCTCTCATAGGAGCCTTTCCAAGCGTCACAGAAGTACGGGCCAGAGTTAACACGGCATCGTGTTGTTTGTTGCATAATAAAGCTGCTGCTGATTTCCAAGTGTGTGCGGCCAACTTTCCTCACTGTGCACTAGGCCACATGTAGCCATGTGACTGAGATGTCGGCCTTCTCTTTTCTGGGCACTGCACCTTTAATAGTAGAGGAATCTTGCTGGCTGCAAGCATCCTGGCTAGGGTTGCCAGGTGTCCGGTTTTCGACCGGAACACCCGCTCGAAAAGGGACCCTGGCGGCTCCGGTCAGCACTGCTGACTGGGCTGTCAAAAGTCCGGTTGGCGTGGGGCTGGCAGGCTCCCTACCTGGCTCCGCGCGTCTCCCCGCAAGCAGCGACATGTCCCTCGGCTCCTAGATGGAGGGACGGCCGCAGCCCCATGCACAGCCCCCACCCCGAGCGCTGGCTCCGCATCTCCCATTGCCTGGGAGCCGCGGCCAATGGGAGCTGCAGGGGTGGCACCTGAGGGTGGAGACAGCGTGCAGAGCTGCCTGACTGCGCCTCCGCCTAGGAGCCAAGGGACATGTCGCCCTTTCCCTGGAACCAGCTGAGGTAAACACCACCCGGAGCCCGCACTCCAAAACCCCTCCTGCACCCCAACCCCCTGACCCAGCTCTGAGCCCCCTCCTGCACCCAAGCTTGGGGATTGGTCCTGCTTTGAGCAGGGGATTGGACTAGATGACCTCCTGAGGTCTCTTCCAACCCTGATATTCTATGACTCTATGATTCCCTCCCAGAGTCTGCACCACCCCAACACCCTACCCCAGCCCTGAGCCTCCCCTGCACCCCAAGCCCCTCATCCCCAGCCCCACCCCAGAGCCCGCACCCCTAGCCGGAGCCCTCACCTCCCCCCCCTGCATTCCAACTGCCTGCCCCAGCACTGAACCCCTTCCCCCACCCGTCATCCCCGGCCCCACCCCAGAGCCCACACCCCCAGCTGGAGCCCTAACCTCCTCCCGCACCCCAACCCCCTGCCCCAGCCCTGAACCCCATCCCGCACCCAAACTCTTTCCTGAAACCCACGCCCCACCCCCCTGCCGCAACTTGGACCCCCTCCTGCACTCAAAACTCCTTGTCACCAGCCCGGAGACAACACCCCCAGCTGGAGCCCTCACCCTCACACCCCAACCTCCTGCCCCAGCCTGGATCCACCTCCCACACCCGGAACCCCTCATTTCTGGCCCCAGTCCAGAACCTGCACCCCCACCCCAAAGCCCATGTCCCCTCCCACACCCCAACCCCCTGCCTCAGCCCAGACCCCTCCCACACTCCGAACCTCTCATCCCTGGCCCCACCCCAGAGCCCACACCCCCAGCCGAAGCCCTCACCCCCTCCCACTCCCCAACCACCTGCCCCA
>NW_027059351.1:0-2000 GCF_011386835.1 Chrysemys picta bellii | reverse complement strand
GCCCGGTGAAAATGAGGGAGTGGAGTGAGGGTGGGGGAGAGCGAGCGACAGAGGGCGGGGGGAATGGAGTGAATGGGGGTGGGGCCTCGGTGATGGGGTGGCAATGGAAGGGGCCTTGGAGAAGGGTTAGGGCAGGGGTGTTCGGTTTTGTGTGATTAGAAAGTCAGCAGCCCTAACGCTGACTTTCGGGGGCAGGGGGCAAAGCCGGGGGGCCTGCTGTTGGCTCACAGTGGAGCAAGTTCAGCCTTTCCTTTCGAAAACTCAGCCGGGCATTTTGAAGGAGAATCTCAGCTTTCTTCTTCCTTTCTTTCAAGTGAGTCGCTCTAGATTTTATGGCTGTGGGTAAATACTTGAAAATGTGAACTCCAAAGGCTCAAAAACTAGAGAGCAAATCATTTATTGATTTATTAACCTCATGATTTGGGGGGACATGACATGATTTTTGAACATGGGGTGTTGGCCTTACTGCCTCTGCGTCTAACCTTTGGCAGGGGGAAAGGTACGTCCTCCTCGTGGGTTGCCAATTTAGGTTGGACGTATTCCTGAAGGTTTCATAACATGACATAATCCTTAATTAAAGATTAATCTTGAATTCATGGAGACACCAAGCCAATCCTGGAGGCTTGGCAACCCTACCTGCAGCACAAGCCGCCTTCTCTCAAGAAGAAACACTTACAAGTGACGTCCCCCAGCTCTGCCCACTCTCTGTTTTCTTGCTCCATTTTATCATTCTGTCTTCATCACAAATCACCCTTTCCCCTGCCCTGTGGGTCATTCTATCTGTTCCTCTTCCTTGCGTGTCTCTCTCCCTCCATCTTTGTTCCTCGTTCTCTGGTCCCACCTGTTTCCTCCCTCCCTTGTTCTCTACCTCTTCTGCTTTGCCCACCCTTGATTCATCTCCTACCTAGAAATTTAGCCAGGAGAGTGGGGGTAACCCCCCAATTCTGGCAAAAAGTGGTGTGGGATCTTCAGCAACGACCCCTGATTGGGATCTCAGTTTTACGGCTCCTCCAGCAGGTGGTCCAGCAGCAGAGCGCCCCCTAGCCCCACTGGCTCAGTATTGACACAAAGGACCTCCAGCTCCTGCATTCCAAGCAGTGCAGGCTGGAAGATTCAGAGTTGGCCAGGGGGAAATCAGACCAAATCTGAGTGACATTTGATGAGGAGGTAAACAATCATGAGTTAAAAGGTCTTGCAAAAACAAATCCTCAGGTGCCCGCAGATGCTCCTACACATTGGCCGTGGCAGGAAACAAACCTACCAGACTGTAGGTCACGGCAAATTCGGCTCTGGACTGTATTTCACCTGCAAACTGTTAACAATACAGGCAGCTCCAGAGGGAGTGCCACCAAAACACCCCTGGTTCAGCTTTGTGTTGACAAGAGCAGCTAAGGACACGGACAATAACAGACCCAGAGCTAGGTTCTTGACACCACTGGTTCTTCTTCGAGTGCTTGCTCATATCGATTCCAATTAGGTGTGCGCGCGCCGCGTGCACGATCGTCGGAGAATTTTCTACCCTAGCAACACCGGCGGGTCGGCTGTGGAGCCCCCTAGAGTGGCGCCTTCATGGCGCTGGATATATACCCCAGCCGACCCGGCGCCCCCTCAGTTCCTTCTTACCACCCCTGACGGTCGTTGGAACTGTGGAGCGCGGCATAGCTGTTCTCCACTCTCCCTAGCTTATTCCGTTTATAGATAATAAAGTAATTTAAACAACTATAACTAACAGTTGTTCTATAGTTAAAGGGGATTAAGGGGGTTGTTCTCCCCGTTTTTCCCCCGGCGCGTGGCCGGGCTCATGCCCAAGGCTCCCGGCTTTAAGCAGTGCGCGTCCTGCGCTAAGCCTATGCCCACAAGTGACCCGCACGACTCGTGTCTGAAGTGCCTGGGAGAGTCCCATCAAACAGATAAGTGTAAGATCTGTAAGGCCTTCAGACCGAGAACCAAGAAGGAGCGGGACTTTCGGCTTCGGCAACTCCTTATGGAGGCGGCACTTA
>NW_027059350.1:0-2000 GCF_011386835.1 Chrysemys picta bellii | reverse complement strand
AAAATTCACCCGCTGATTTTCCTTCCTATCCAGGATTCAAATCTCTAGTTGAAGCATAAACACCTCCTATGAATGTCAATGGGAGTCACACGCATAGAGGATAATAGATACAGAAGGGAGAAAGTCTCAGTCAAAAGGCAGGAAATGAAAATCTCCAGTTGATTCTACAAATCCAGCCGTCCTTTTTATTATTGTTTCTATGAGCACCACTGTGCCAGGCAGTCTTGCCAACTGCAATTCAGAGACAGATGCAGCTTGCAGAGGCTGGAGGTTGGCATTTATCTTATGCCTTCAATTTACTTTTTGAATTTAGTGCTTATAAAAAGCAGTGGAGGGCGAGTCCTGGAGAGGCCTATTTATATCCAAAGAACTGGTACAACATGAGCAGTGGCTAAGTCATCTTTCCCACTCTGCCCCACCGCTGCTCGTCAGCCCCAGCCTGTCATCAGACAACCTTTTCAGTCACAACCAATGTGGATTGCATTAGAAACGGTGGCCAAGAGGTGAAAACAACTAAGGCTGCTACAATGGAGGTACCTGTAATTAGGCACCCAAATCTATAGGGCCAGAATCATTCCAATCTTTAAGCAGAAGTCCCCATGGTAATCAATGAGTTTTGCTTTAAAACTGATGGCCTGGGTCTGGCCTATGTTTAGGCATCTGAGAAGTGGCTGGGATTTCAGAGGCACTGATAACTTGCAGCTCTTTGAAGGCAAATTTGAAAATTCCAAAATCCTTTTCCCATTGATTCAGAAATCAGGGCCATCAAATCAGGGTATTTTTTGCATGTAATTTAATTTATATTTTGGCAAAACCTACACAAACCCTGTTTATCTTCAACAGAGGCAGTCAAACCTGCACACACAAACTCTTCTGCAGAAATCTTCCCCAAGGCACCTCTGCCCACTATCATGAACTGTCCCCGATCAGCTCCCTGCTTCCAACCCCAGTCTTAGTGATATCATCTCCACTTCCTGTCTGCTCCCTGTCTTCTAAACACAATGGAGCAGTCCACTTGGGTTGTGCTCCTGCCTCTGGCTCACTGCGTGATGCTGGGCAAGTCACTTCCCCAGTCTGTGAAATGGGGATAATGCTCAGTCGTAGACTTTAGAGATAGAATAGGCACATTGGGTCACACCCCACTAATCTGCCAAGGGCCAATACAGGATTATTCCCTAAGATATATTCTCCAGTGATTTGTTCAGTCAGGTTTTAAATATTCCAAATGACAGAGATCCCACCACTTCCCTTGAAAAGTCTCTGGTACAGATCACAGCCAGGAAGTTTTTCTGGTACTCTGCCTACATCTCTCCCTACTTCCCATCCTCCAGCCCACATACCCTTTGTTAAAAGAACTTTATTAAGGCTGCAAAGTTAAGCACTTGAAAGTTAGGAAATGCCAGATGCCATCACCACTGCTCCACTGGGCCTTGTCACAGAGTCAGCTCTGTTCTGTCCCGCCCTGCCATTGCCAATGGTCCAGCCATCCTGTAGATCCCACCATGCAGGGCACAGGATCTCCAGATGGAGAAGCCAGAGCAAGACAGACTCCGTACACCCTAGGTGAGCACTCCTCATTTCCAACCACAGCTCTTTCTCATTCTGTTTTCCTGTGCCCAAGCTTCATTATGCAAAGTTCTTTCTAGTAAAGTTATGGTGACCCCTCACCCAGAGTATTTCCCGCTCAGTTCCAATGCCCTTCCATTAGACAGTAAGGATAATTATTTATCATCTCCTTAAATTATCTATTTAGGATAAATACCATATAAAACAACAAATCTCAGTAGGTGGAATTAGGGCTAAATAAGATGTAAATAATGCCAGGAGGGTCTAGCTTTTCCCCTTCTCCCCAATAGAGGGAGCACAGAGCTCCATCCCTCTGATTCTTCCGACCACCGAACTTACAAAGCTCTTGAGGGGTGGGGGAGGATGCAGAAAGGTGTAAATTTAAGAAGGACTATTTTGACTTGCATCTTCCTGCTTTGTGGAAGTCAAGTGAC
>NW_027059349.1:0-2000 GCF_011386835.1 Chrysemys picta bellii | reverse complement strand
ACCACGAGGGGTTCGGCTGCTCTTGGCAAACCCCCAGATGCACAAGAGTCCGCCATACAAATGGTCACTGAACATTTTGTTGCCCTACATGTTCTCCTGGAGGGTAGAGCAGCTCTGCCAGCGCCTATGGCTGAGTCTAGTGCTAACGGCCAGGAAGTCAGTGGGAGGACTGGGTGTCACACACAAAGTGGGGCTGATGTATAGCAATGGACGGTACAACATGGAGGTTATGATGCCTCTCCAGAGAACCGACACACAAAGTTTTCCGGTAAGCACCCTGCTGCTGATTCGCTCTGTGTTGTTTTCAGCTTCTGCGTTACGAAGAGGCCAAGAAGCTCCCACATCCAGACACTTTGGACCGTCTCGAGGAGTGGACAAAACACCCCAGCCCAGTTTTCCGTTCACTTGGTCTAAGAGGACTCGGCATCCTGGCAACCCAACCAGGGAAGGTGAGAGCCCAGGCTTGGTTAACTGGAAAACGACGAGGTGGCTGTGACCCAGTGGACTGAGTTCTGGGCAGGCAGTGAGGCACAGTGTTCTGAGCCCACCTCTGCTGCTGGCTTGCTGACCCTCTCGGTGCCTCCATTTCCCCAGCAGGAACGGGGATCACAACGGCCCCTCAATGCAGATCTTTCCTCGGAGAGTATTTTAGATGGGATTTTACTGCTTGGATTTCAGGTGGACGTTATCATTCTCCTAGGGCTACCACACGTCCGGGTTTCCCTGGACATGTCCGGCTTTTCGCTCTTTAAATAGCCGTCCGGGGGGGATTTCTAAAAATCTAAAAATGTCCGGAATTTCCCCCCAGTCGGCTATTTATCGACCGAAAAGCGGCTGACAGGGCGGCCCAGCGCCGCTCGCATTGGGGCCTCGGCAGCCAAAGCCCCTTCCCTGCCCCCCCCCCCCGCATCCCTTGCAGCCTTAGCACGCCGCCTGGCAGCGCTGGGGGGCGGGGCTGTGCGCCTGTGAGGGAACGCGGCAGCAGGGCTGGCAGCGGCGGCCAGAGACCCTCCCCCGCTTCCCCCCCTCCTCCACAGCCACAGCACGCCGCTCAGCAGCGCTCGGGCGGGGCGCTCCTTGGGGCGTGGAGCCAGACACCTGCTCTAAGCTGAGTGGCACGGTAAGGGGGCCAGGGAGTTGGAGAAGGGGGGCAGTCAGGGGACAGGGAGCGGGGGGGGGTTGGATGGGTCGGGAGTTCGGGGGGGCTGTCAGGGGGGCAGGGGTGTGGAGAGGGGTTGGGACAGTCAGGGACAGGGAGCAGGGGGGTTAGATGGGTCGGGGGTTCTGGGGGGGCTGTCAGGGGGCGGGAAGTGGGAGGGAGTGGCTAGGGGGCAGGGCTACCCCCCCAATGGAGTGTCCTCTCTTTGAAAGTTCAGATATGGTAACCCTAATTCTCCCCCATGCAAATTACCCCAGCAGCATTCCTGTTCCTTCTTGGAGAGACCATTCCTGGTGCTGTCACAAAGGAAGACCTTGATTGGTCTAAAGACCTTAGCAAGCACACAGGGCCCTGTCTCATAGCCCCCTCCAGTGGCAAGACCCAACATTGCAGCACTGCCTCAGTTTTCCCCTCCTCGGCTTGACTTCACAAATACCTCGTTCAATAACACCCTTATTCAGGCTCATTTATTAAGACAAACAAGCCTTTGAAGGCCAAAGATAAAACCCTCAGAATCAAACCTGACAGTGTCCAATGGACTAAAAATCAGAAACAGGATCTTCTGCCATTACCACATCTCCTCTTCTGAGCTCACTCAACAAAGGTTCCACCCTGTCCTTAGTAAACATAAGAAAACTTAACTTTGGCCCCCTTCCTGGGCACCCCTTCTGCAAGCTTTTTGCCCCCAGGCTCTGCGGAGTTCTTTGTTCTCTTGGGGGAGGACTGCTTCCCAAGGCTTCCTCCCTGGAGGCCCTTTTCCCCCATCAGATTCCCCCTGCCTTCCCTCCCAGGGTACTCTAGGAGCCACTCCCCCCTGCTCCTGCTTCCCCTTCCTTCCTGA
>NW_027059348.1:0-2000 GCF_011386835.1 Chrysemys picta bellii | reverse complement strand
GGGAGGCAGGAGGGCATGGTGCCCTGTGTGCTGTGTTTCCCCAGGTGCAGAGGGCACAGCTGAGCAGGCGGGCCCAGGCAACAGCAGCCATGAGCCAAGCCGCAGGTGACACAATGCAGATGATTGCATGCGGCAGCTGCGGTATGTACATGGTCCTAGCAGCGGTACCTGAACAGAGGTATGTGTGCATGAAATGCCGCCTAATAGAACTGCTGGAAGAAAAGATCCAAGGCTTGGAGATGCAGGTAGATACCCTGATAGAGTTTAGAAGGGGGTTCGAGCACCTGATGGAGCAAAGGCAAGTGGGGGCTGAAGGGGAATGCTCAGGGGCACAGGTGGTAGCAGGGGCTAAGACCTGTGAGGGGGGAATGCCAGGGGGAGAACAAGGGCAGTGGAAGCATGTGACTGTGAGAAGCAGGCAAAGGAAAAGGAGGGCCAGTGAAGGAGAAATAGAGCTCAGGAACAGGTTTGGGTGTTTGGAGAACGAGGAAGGGGTGCAGCAGGTGGTAACTGAAGGGGGCAGGGTGAGGAAAAAGAGATGAGCAGCTAGTCCCATAGAAAGAGGGGAGGAGTTGATGGAGACAGCACCAATTCTGGGCCCCGGGAGGATACAGGATGACGTAAGGGGGACTATAAGGGAAAATAGGAATGGACAGGGGTTGCAACTAGAGGGAACAGGGGATAGATTAGTAGATCGCACTGCCACCAGGCAAAGGCAAGTGTATGTGATTGGGGACTCCTTACTGAGGAGGTTGGACAGGCCTGTAACCAGGGCAGACCCAGAGAACAGAAGGGTGTGCTGTCTCCCGGGCGCTAAGATACGGGATGTGGACTTGCGGCTGAAAAGGATCCTAAAAGGAGCAGATAAGAACCCCTTGATCATCCTTCACGTAGGAACAAATGATACGGCTAGGTTCTCGCTAGAGAGAATCAAGGGAGATTATGCCAGGCTGGGGAAGACGCTTAAGGAATTCGAGGCTCAGATCATCTTCAGTGGGATTCTGCCTGTTCCTAGAGAAGGGCAGTAAAAGGGTGAAAGGATTGTGATGACAAATAGTTGGCGAAGGGAGTGGTGCTATAAAGAGGGCTTTGGAATGTATGGCCACTGGGAGGCTTTCGGGGACAGAAAACTGTTCTCACGGGACAGACTTCACCTGAGTAGGGAAGGAAATAGACTTCTGGGAGGGAGGCTGGCTCATCTCATCAAAAGAGCTTTAACCTAGGAATTTGGGGGAGACGGTTGGGAGATGTCCAGTTAATCTCCACACCAGATTATAACATTGAGAGGGAGGACAATGAGATAAGAACAGATACAGCCAGGGGGAAGAGATTGGACATAAGGACAGGGGGGTGGATACCAGACTAATGGGTCATACTAGCAGTACGGTGTCCATATCAAATGGGAGAACGAATGTGAGAGAGGCCAAAAAGCATAAATTAAGATGTTTATACACCAATGCGAGAAGCCTAGGTAACAAAATGGAGGAATTGGAGCTCCTGGTCCGAGAAATGAAACCGGATATCGTAGGAATAACTGAAACGTGGTGGAACAGTAGTCATGACTGGAGTACAGGTATGGAAGGGTATGTGCTGTTTAGGAAAGACCGGATCAAAGGTAAAGGTGGGGGAGTAGCAATGTATGTCAATAATGAGGTAAACTGTAAAGAAATAATAAGCGATGGAATGGATAAGACGGAGTCTGTCTGGGCATTACTCACATTGGGTAAAAGAACTACTAGAGCCTCCCCTGGGATAGTGCTTGGGGTGTGCTATAGACCGCCGGGATCTAGCCTGGATATGGACAGAGAACTTATTAACGTTTTTAGGGAAGTAAATACTAATAGGAAGTGTGTAATCATGGGAGACTTTAACTTCCCAGATATAGATTGGGGAACAAATGCTAGTAACAATAATAGGGCTCAGATTTTCCTAGATGTAATAGCTGATGAATTCCTTCATCAAGTAGTTGCTGAACCGACGAGGGGGGATGCCATTTTAGA
>NW_027059347.1:0-2000 GCF_011386835.1 Chrysemys picta bellii | reverse complement strand
TGTGTATAGGCACTTAAGATAACTCATCAATCGTCCCTCTTTCTCAGCATGAGACAGGAGTCCTCCCCCCTTGCGCTCTCCTGCTTGTGCTTCCTCCCAGGATCCCATTTCCCCACTTACCTCAGGGCTTTGGTCTCCTTCCCCCGGTGAACCTAGTTTAAAGCCCTCCTCACTAGGTTAGCCAGCCTGCTGGCGAAGATGCTCTTCCCTCTCTTCGTTAGGTGGAGCCCGTCTCTGCCTAGCACTCCTCCTTCTTGGAACACCATCCCATGGTTGAAGAATCCAAAGCCTTCTCTCCGACACCACCTGCATAGCCATTCGTTGACTTCCACGATTTGACGGTCTCTACCCCGGCCTTTTCCTTGCACAGGGAGGATGGACGAGAACACCACTTGTGCCTCAAACTCCTTTATCCTTCTTCCCAGAGCCACGTAGTCTGCAGTGATCTGCTCAAGGTCATTCTTGGCAGTATCATTGGTGCCCACGTGGAGAAGCAGGAAGGGGTAGCGATCCGAGGGCTTGATGAGTCTCGGCAGTCTCTCCGTCACATCGTGTATCCTAGCTCCGGGCAAGCAGCAGACCTCTTGGTTTTCCCAGTCGGGGCGGCAGATAGATGACTCAGTCCCCCTGAGGAGGGAGTCCCCGACCACCACCACCCTCCTCCTCCTCTTGGGAGTTGTGGTCGTGGAACCCCCATCCCTAGGACAGTGCATCTTTTGCCTTCCAATCGGTGGAGTCTCCTTCTGCTCCCTTCCCTCAGATGGGTCATCTAGTCCACTCTCCGCATTAGTACCTGTAGAGAGAACATGGAAACGATTGCTCACCTGTATCTCCATTGCTGGTGCATGGACGCTCCTCTTTCTCCTTCTGGAAGTCACATGCTGCCAAACCTCTTCACAATCCTTCTGTCCCTGCTGCGCCTGCTCTGAATCTTAAGAACATTGTGGCCGTAGAAGCATCTCCTGACGTCTGTCCAGGAAATCTTCATTTTCCCTTATGCAACGCAGAGTCGATACTCGTTTCTCCAGGCCTCGAAGCTTCTCTTCCAATATGGAGACCAGCTTGCCCATCGTACAGACAAAGTCGCTTCTGTCCTGTGGAAGAAAGACAAACATGGCACAGCCTGTGCAGGTGACAACAGCTGATCGCTCACCTTCCACATCACCGTCCTCTTAAGAACTTCCTCAACTGTTGCAGGAACTACTCAGAGAAACCTGCAGATGTAAGCCTCAGTGAGCTCTCCCCAAGCGAACTCTCAGGCAAACTCCCGCTCTTAGCCTCCGCTGTTTGCCGCTCCTTCTCCAAGTCTCTCTCTTTGAGGACTGAGAGAGTATTAGGGTTCACGTATTTGAGTGCAAGCAGGAGCCTCTTTCGAGTTTTTTCCTTTCCTTTTACTGATTTTACTAGAAAACAGACGTCCCTGTTTAGAAGGTAAGAGCCTCCAAGAGGTTTTGGAACCTGCTCAGTCTGATCCATCTGGTGCCAGCTGAATTCTAGGCATGGAAAACACTAGTTTAATGTGTCAGAATTTTATAGTCCACCTGGGATTTTGTCCCGTAGAATCACTGGGGACATTAGGGTTTGTCCTTTTCGTTTTACCTTTTCCTCCATCCCTCCTTCCTTTCTCTTCATCTCTTACTTCTTTTGTCCTTTCTCCTGTTCCCCTCCCACCACCAGGAGTGGTGTGTGTGTGTGTGGGTTGCTGGGGGTGCTCTTCACCTCCCCTTGTGGGAAGTTGATCCAAAACTGTGGGGTTGAAATAGTGCTTGGACTCCACTGACACTAGATGCTGCCATCCTGTGGCTTCGCATTAGTGTCTGGGATGACTTGGAGCAAGATCTCAACCTCCCTGCAACCTACTTCACTCTTGGCAGAATCCCTCCTGCCCCCCATGCTAGAGCCGCCTCCCTGCCCAACCTGGGTGGGGGTATAGAAGAGGGTTCTGATAACTTGAGCCGTGGTTTGGAGGTGGAACAGCTGTCAAGGGCACTGAGGGGGAG
>NW_027059346.1:0-2000 GCF_011386835.1 Chrysemys picta bellii | reverse complement strand
CCCAGATAAGGGACTTTGGCTGCCCCTATCTTGCACTTGGAGGGCTTCACAGTTAGCCCAGCCTCTTTGAGCTTTGATAGCACGACTTCCAGGTGCTCTTTATGGTCACCCCAGGTGTTGCTGAATACAGCAATGTCATCTATATACGCCCTAGCATAATGCTGTAAGCCATTTAACACTCTGTTGACCAGTCTCTGGAAGGTGGCACCCGCATTTACCAGACCAAAAGGTAACACTGTGAATTCATAGAGCCCTATGTCCGTGATAAAAGCTGATTTTTGTTGTGCCTCTCCCTCCAGAGGGATCTGCCAGTAACCTTTGGTCAGATCAAAGGTACTAAGGTACTTGGCTTGGCTCAGCACATCCAGCATGTCATCAATTCTTGGCATGGGGTATGCATCTGTTACAGTGACAGCATTGAGTTTTCTATAATCTACACAAAATCTAACGGTGCCATCTCTTTTGGGGACCAAGACCACAGGGGAAGCCCATGCACTGTCGGAATCCTTAATTACCCCCAAGTCCAACATGCTTTGTATCTCAGCCTGAATTTGGTCCTTCACCTTGCCGGTGGCCCTATAAGGCCTGGAAGGAGGAGGTTGAGCCCCTTTCGTGAGGATCCTATGGGACAGCAAGTGCGTCCTCCCTGGTTTATTGGAAAACACCTCACTGTACTTCTGCAGTGTTGACAACGCTTCCCTCCTTTCGAGTGGTGTCAGCTCACTACAGATTTCTATACTTTCAAGGGACGACCCGTCTTGGCATTCAGCCATCAGATCAGTGAGTGGGTGTGCCTCAGTTTCCCCTTCGACACAACAGATCATGTTTACCTCGGCCACTCTGCTGTGATAGGCCTTGAGTCTGTTTACATGTACCAACTGGGGTACCGCATCATCCAGGGGCTTTTTAACTTTGTAAGTGTCCTCATTCGCCACTTCAACCACTTCAAAGGGCCCCTCCCAGGAGTTTTGCATCTTGAACTTTTTGGCAGGGCCGAGTACCATGACCAAATCTCCTACATCAAAAGTGCGTTTACAAGTATTTTTATCATACCACGCCTTTTGCTTGGCCTGACTGCTCTGGAGGTTGTTTTGTACAATCTCCATCATGTCTTTCAACTCCCTCCTGAACCTCTGGACATACTCAGTTACAGGTTCCTCCCTTACCGTGTTGCATCCTTCCCAGGTATCCCTGATGAGATCGAGGGGTCCTCTCACTTTCCTCCCATACAGAAGGTCAAATGGGGAAAAGCCTGTGGACTCTTGGGGTACCTCCCTGTAGGCATACAGCAGGAACGGTAATAGTTCATCCCAACTTTGGCCCCTCTTTTTGGCATACATCCCCAGCATGGATTTTAGGGTCCCATTGAATCTTTCCACCAGCCCATTGGCCTGGGGGTGGTAGGGGGCCGTCTTAAGCTGTTTCACTCCACACACCTTCCATAGCTCATTGAACAACTGCGACATAAAGTTTGCCCCCCGATCAGACAAAATCTCCTTAGGGAAGCCCACTCTGCTGAATATGGTGAGCAGAGCTCTTGCCACTGTCTCGGCTTCTATGTTAGACAGTGCAATTGCCTCAGGGTACCGAGTGGCGAAGTCTACTACCACCAAGATATACTTGTTCCCTCTCCGAGTGGGGCGTGGCATAGGACCCACTATGTCTATTGCCACTCTTTGGAATGCCTCCTGGATGATGGGCAAGGGACGCAGCGGAGCCTTCTGGGGTCCCCCCGGCTTCTTCCTCTCCTGACACACCGCACAAGTTCTACAATAATCCCTCACATCGTTCTGTATCCCTGGCCAGTAGAAATTCCTCCTCAGCCTGTCATATGTCCTCTGTACCCCCAAGTGACCAGCAAAGGGACTGTCATGCGCTAGCAGCACTAATTCCCCCCGGTGTTGGCTGGGTACAACCAACTGCTTATAGGGTTGACCGGGACCCTGGTTTTTACCTACAGGGGCCTGCCTGTACAGTTTCCCGTCTTCTTCAAAAAACTT
>NW_027059345.1:0-2000 GCF_011386835.1 Chrysemys picta bellii | reverse complement strand
CTTCCAACTTGGCCAAGGGTGGGAGGTGTCTGGTGCCCTTGGTGGGAATGCGCACTCCTGGCTGGAGTCAGACCATCCCGAACCCATGCTGAGCCGCGAGGACACGGGCTGTAACCTGCAGCACATCAGCAACCGGGAGAACAGAGACAAAAGAGGGGTGTGAGGCAGCTGGGATGGGGAGCTCCCCACAGCCAGGGCAGCTGGGGAAATCCTCACGACCTCAACCCACAAGGGCAGTCCCCAGGGAACTGCAACCCCCACGAGCACGGGGGCGGGGGAAACGCTCTGCTGTCGTGCTCAAGGGGGGATCATGGAAACCCTCCACCCTCCCACACACGCACACCCTGTGGAAGCCCCCATCACCTCTTCCTTGCCTCTCAATGTTCAATCACCCCCAGACGTGACCATTCTCTCCGCTTCTCTTCCAGGTTTTTTTCCTGTGTCTTTTGCTGATTGCAAAATGTATGGTGAGACAGAGGCTTGGTTTGGGTTTTTTATGCCGCCAGCCACAGTTTCGAGGCCTTTGGATGCCTCTACCCCTGCGTCTCACAATGCAGCATTATTTACCCCATCCTAGTATGTCATGATGTAGCCCCATTTACCCCCCTGCACCCCGAGACCTTTGTGGAGCCCACCTCCCATGCACGTGGTTCACAGCCTTGGGATCTTAGTGTGGGTTCTTGCCGGGTCCATTGTGACAGGGCATTATTCAGCCCGTGCTCAGCTGCTATGAGACCTTCTGTAGTACAGTTCTCCCCACTTAGCAGTGGAGGAAAGGCCATAGCGCTATTTACCACAGACCAGACGTTTCAGATCTTTGTGTGTGTTTCCCCCTCACCCAGCATGGACTGATGTGGCTCTGTTTACACTGGGCCACAGCTTCCAGCCCCAACTCACTCAGCTACGAATTTCACAAATGAATTGTGGCCCACCCAAGTTTACCGAACAAAGATGGTCAGTGGAATCGACTGTTGTCATGGGCTAATGGCCGTCTGTTGCTACGTGCATGCCAACGCCAAGCCGGGTTGGGGGGATAAAACAGAAAGGACAAACCCAGATAGTTATAGAAGTGGGAGAAATTTCTCTTGTGAGACATTCCAGTGACATGTTCCCTCCAATATACCGATGAGGAGGCATTGCTATAATGGAGTGATGAATAGTCTCTCTCCCTGCAGGATTATTGGAAAAACTATATTCTCACTGGCTTAGTAATGACCGAACATCTGTTGTGTGCACTGGCTAATCAGAAACTGGCCTATTAAAAGTGAGATTTAATGTATGCGTATAAACTAGTTTCTGATTAGCTGAAATAGTTAGTCCTAAAATTTAATTGGTAAAATGGTTTGCCATGAACTGCCTTGGGGAGAAAGCCAAGAGAGTCACTATGGCACATATCAGATTCTTTCAACATTTGTTCATAGTTTATGTGATCAGTTGCAAACTTTCTTTTAAACCAGTTTTCACCATTGGCTGAAAATTAAAGTTCTAATGATAGAGTTAATTTCTCCTCAGGTTAGGATTATTTCTTTTAATTAATTTACTTTTGGAATTGTGACTGTCGGCTTTCAGACGTCTTCGCTTCCACAGTAGAAAAACTGGACTGTAACAGGATCAAGAGGTGGGGAAAACGCATAATGGTCAGGGTTTAAGAAAATTGGGGGAGATGAAAGAACCACTTGTTGACCTGTGAATGACTGATTCGTGTACCACCAGTGTTGTCCATATTAGCAGTGAGCACCTTTGTATAATGGTGTGAATAATAGC
The DNA here is from genome assembly GCF_011386835.1 of Chrysemys picta bellii. NCBI lineage: Eukaryota > Metazoa > Chordata > Testudines > Emydidae > Chrysemys > Chrysemys picta. Next base: position 236 of record NW_027059345.1, on the reverse strand, counting down.
TAGCCATATTCATTTTCCATGTGAAAAAACTGAGCCGTTAATTTAGGCAGAATGAACTGGGCTATGATTTGCTTTATTATTAATGCCGTGTGCAAACACTGAATGGAGTCTTTGTTTTAAGGCATTTTGATAATTCATGTTTATAATGGAGTGTGGGGAGCCCAAATGTTCTCTGTTCCCAGGGTCCCAATAATCTTAATCCACCTCCAGCTTTAGTGCAATGTGTCAGGAACCAC
>NW_027059344.1:0-2000 GCF_011386835.1 Chrysemys picta bellii | reverse complement strand
TTTTATCCCCTCTGCCTCCCTCTATCTGGGGGTTTTCCCTTCTGCACCTACCGGACAGGGCAGGCCACCCCCCCCCCATCTGAACCTCTAATCTTGTCCCAGTTTTGTTCCCTCTGCCCATCCCTCCCCTCCGATTTCCCCCCTTCAGGGGGATTTTCCCTGCCTTTGATTGCAGGGAGCAGATTCTGATGGCGCGTGAGGGCAGCAACTTGCAGACGTTACTGAGCATGTGATAAGAACATTAGAAGATAAGAACGGCCAGACTGGGTCAGACCAAAGGTCTACTAGCCCAGTGTCCTGTCTGCCAACAGTGGCCAGTGCCAGGTGCCCCAGAGGGAATGAAGAGATAGGAATCATCCAGTGACCCAGCCCCTGTCGCCCAATTCCCAGCTTCTGACAGACAGAGGCTAGGGACACATCTCTGCCCATCCCGGCTAAGCCATTGATGGACCTGTCCTCCATGAACCCATCTAGTTCCCCTTTGATCACAGGACTCTGCTCAGGAACAGTGAAGTTGCAAGTTCTAATAGGAAACAGCTTCTGATCCAAGGGCAGCTCCTCTTCCTCCTCCCCTCCCGTGGGGATGAGCAGCCCCCCCAACTGCCTCTCTGCCCCTGGCCTCCTTCAACCCATTGCCCCCTTCAGCCTCCCCCCAAATGTCCCCTTCCCCCATCTCCCCCTTCAGCCTCCTCCAACTGCCCCCCATCACCCCGTTCAGCCTCCGTCAACTGTTCCCTTTCCCCCACCGCACCTGGTCACATTCAGCCCCCCATTGCCCTCTTCAGCCTCCCGCAACTTCCGCCCCCTGCCCTGGCTCCACCACTCTCAGGTTCCCTTCCCCACAACCATCTGCTTCCTTACCATGGGTAACAGGGGCAGAAAATGCTTTTGAAAAAAAACTTTTGCAAAGTAAAAATAAAACAAGCCAAGCAACCCCCTCCCTTGCTTTGTGCTGGGTGCCCAGCTGTGGGCTTGTGTGTGTGTGTGGGGGGGGGCGGGTGTTCTTCTGAGCACACTCTGTTCAGGGAAGGAAGGGGTGGAGTTGGCCAAAGGGGCAGGTTGAATCTTTAGCAGATAATTCCTTTCTCCATTCTCAAAAAGAAGAACAGGAGTACTTGTGGCACCTTAGAGACTAACAAATTTATTAGAGCATAAGCTTTCGTGGACTACAGCCCACTTCTTCGGATGCATATAGAATGGAACATATATTGAGGAGATATATATACACACATACAGAGAGCATAAACAGGTGGGAGTTGTCTTACCAACTCTGAGAGGCCAATTAATTAAGAGAAAAAAAAAACTTTTGAAGTGATAATCAAGCTAAGTTAAGATTTCAATAATTTCCATCCCACCATCAACCTCAGCCTAGATCAATCCACACAAGCGGTCCATTTCCTGGACACTACTGTGCTAATAAGCGATGGTCACATAAATACCACCCTATACCGGAAACCTACTGACCGCTACACTTACCTACATGCCTCCAGCTTCCATCCAGGACACACCACACGATCCATTGTCTACAGCCAAGCTCTAAGATATAACCGCATTTGCTCCAATCCCTCGGATAGAGACAAGCACCTACAAGATCTCTATCAAGCATTCTTAAAACTACAATACCCACCTGCTGAAGTGAAAAAACAGATTGACAGAGCCAGACGAGTACCCAGAAGTCACCTCCTACAAGACAGGCCCAACAAAGAAAATAACAGAACACCACTAGCTGTCACCTTCAGCCCCCAACTAAAACCTCTCCAGCGCATCATCAGAGATCTACAACCTATCCTGAAAGATGATCCTTTACTCTCACAGATCTTGGGAGACAGACCTGTCCTCGCTTACAGACAACCCCCCAACCTAAAGCAAATACTCACCAGCAACCACACATCACTGAACAAAACCACTAACCCAGGAACCTATCCTTGTAACAAACCCCGATGCCAACTCTGTCCACATATCTATTCAAGTGACATCATCATAGGACCTAATCACATCAG
>NW_027059343.1:0-2000 GCF_011386835.1 Chrysemys picta bellii | reverse complement strand
TTTTAAAATGCGGCGCCTAGAACTGGACACAATACTCCAGCTGAGGCCTAACCAGAGCAGAGTAGAGCGGAAGAATGACGTCTCGTGTCTTGCTCACAACACACCTGTTAATACATCCCAGAATCATGTTTGCTTTCTTTGCAACAGCATCACACTGTTGACTCATATTTAGCTTGTGGTCCACTATAACCCCTAGATCCCTTTCTGCCGTACTCCTTCCTAGACAGTCTCTTCCCATTCTGTATGTGTGAAACTGATTTTTCCTTCCTAAGTGGAGCACTTTGCATTTGTCTTTGTTAAACTTCATCCTGTTTAACTCAGACCATTTCTCCAATTTGTCCAGATCATTTTGAATTATGACCCTGTCCTCCAAAGCAGTTGCAATCCCTCCCAGTTTGGTATCATCCGCAAACTTAATAAGCGTACTTTCTATGCCAATATCTAAGTCCTTGATGAAGATATTGAACAGAGCCGGTCCCAAAACAGACCCCTGCGGTACCCCACTCGTTACGCCTTTCCAGCAGGATTGGGAACCATTAATAACAACTCTCTGAGTACGGTTATCCAGCCAGTTATGCACCCACCTTATAGTAGCCCCATCTAAATTGTATTTGCGCAGTTTATCGATAAGAATATCATGCGAGACTGTATCAAATGCCTTACTAAAGTCTAGGTATACCACATCCACAGCTTCTCCCTTATCCACAAGACTCGTTATCCTATCGAAGAAAGCTATCAGATTGGTTTGACATGATTTGTTCTTCACAAATCCATGCTGGCTGTTACCTATCACCTTACCACCTTCCAAGTGTTTGCAGATGATTTCCTTAATTACTTGCTCCATTATCTTCCCTGGCACAGAAGTTAAACTAACTGGTCTGTAGTTTCCTGGGTTGTTTTTATTTCCCTTTTTATAGATGGGCACTATATTTGCCCTTTTCCAGTCTTCTGGAATCTCTCCCGTCTCCCATGATTTTCCAAAGATAATAGCTAGAGGCTCAGATACCTCCTCTATTAGCTCCTTGAGTATTCTAGGATGCATTTCATCAGGCCCGGGTGACTTGCAGGCATCTAACTTTTCTAAGTGATTTTTAACTTGTTCTTTTTTTATTTTATCCGCTAAACCTACCCCCTTCCCATTAGCATTCACTATGTTAGGCATTCCTTCAGACTTCTCGGTGAAGACCAAAACAAAGAAGTCATTAAGCATCTCTGCCATTTCCAAGTTTCCTGTTACTGTTTCTCCCTCTTCACTAAGCAGTGGGCCTACCCTGTCTTTGGTCTTCCTCTTGCTTCTAATGTATTGATAAAAAGTCTTCTTGTTTCCTTTTATTCCTGTAGCTAGTTTGAGCTCATTTTGTGCCTTTGCCTTTCTAATCTTGCCCCTGCATGCCTGTGTTGTTTGCCTATATTCATCCTTTGTAATCTGTCCTAGTTTCCATTTTTTATATGACTCCTTTTTATTTTTTAGATCGTGCAAGATCTCGTGGTTAAGCCAAGGTGGTCTTTTGCCACATTTTCTATCTTTCCTAACCAGCGGAATAGCTTGCTTTTGGGCCCTTAGTAGTGTCCCTTTGAAAAACTGCCAACTCTCCTCAGTCGTTTTTCCCCTCAGTCTTGATTCCCATGGGACCTTACCTATCAGCTCTCTGAGCTTACCAAAATCTGCCTCCTGAAATCCATTGTCTCTATTTTGCTGTTCTCCCTTCTACCCTTCCTTAGAATTGCAAACTCCATGATTTCATGATCACTTTCACCCAGGCTGCCTTCTACTTTCAAATTCTCAACGAGTTCCTCCCTATTTGTTAAAATTAAGTCTAGAACAGCTTCCCCCCTAGTAGCTTTTTCAACCTTCTGAAATAAAAAGTTGTCTCCAATGCAGTCCAAGAATTTGTTGGATAGTCTGTGCCCTGCTGTGTTATTTTCCCAACATATATCCGGATAGTTGAAGTCCCCCATCACCACCAAATATTGGGCTTTGGATGATTTTGTTAGTTGCT
>NW_027059342.1:0-2000 GCF_011386835.1 Chrysemys picta bellii | reverse complement strand
CCCAAATCACAGGGGGACTCAGGCTCTGACCCATTCTCTAGCAGCATCCTAGACCCACGTCCGGGGTGCTTGCTGACCTGAGTCACACTGATTTGTGTGTGGACAGAAGTAGGGGCTTGGGCTCAAACCTGAGTCAGAACCCGGGCTTAGTGTGCAGTGTAGACATAGCCTATAAACGCCCAGCACTCTATCCAGAACTGTCGTGAGTAATAATGAGATAATTAGAGCCAGCTCCCCAGCTGGTATCAATGGGCATGGCTCATCAAGTCTCATCAAGCTGCCTAGTGGGGGTGTGGTCTCAATGGAGCCGGTGTTTTCTTCTAGATCTGTAGACAGCAGTCCCGAAAACATGATACACGCGGTTACCTGGTCTGAATGGAATGGATGTGTCGGGTTCACGCTGTTTAGGTGGAAATCCCAGTAGAATTGGGTTGCAAACAGCGCCACCTATTGGTTCCATCAGGATCCCTCCCCGCTTACTTCAGTAAGCATTTGCTTACTGTGCGAGAAAGGGCTCTAAGTTGGAAGGAAGAAGCATCTTGAAAAGATGTAGGAAGGGGAAGCTACCCCCAACCTTGCTCTAGTAGCAGCCTAGCTTCTCTAGCTAGCCAGGAGAAAAGTTGGCCCTGACTCTTCCATCTCACTCATTTCTCTTTGGTTTTGGTGTCATCATAAAACAAGCACTGGTGTCCTGTGTCCCATCAGGAACTTCCTTCATTCCTTTAGGAAATGCCATCTAGGGTTCAGAGCAGGGGGGCTGGGAACAACCGGGACCTATCCCCAGTTCTTGGAGGGGAGTGGGGTCTAGTGGGTTGGAGCGGGGGATGCTGGGAGCCAGGACTCCTGGGTTCTATCCCCAGCTCTGGGAAGGGAGTGAGGTCTAGTGGGTTAAAGCTGGAGGGTGGGGGCTAGCCAGGACTCCTGGGTTCTATCCCCAACTCTTGGAGGGGAGTGGGGTCTAGTGTGTTAGAGTGGGGGATGCTGGGAGCCAGGACTCCTGGGTTCTATCCCCAGCTCTGGGAAGGGAGTGAGGTCTAGTGGGTTAAAGCTGGAGGGTGGGGGCTAGCCAGGACTCCTGGGTTCTATCCCCAGCTCTGGGAAGGGAGTGAGGTCTAGTGGGTTACAGCTGCGTGGGGAGGCTGGGCGTTCAGGATATCTGGGGACTTGCCCTAGCTCACAGCGGGATTGGAGTCACAGTTACTCCCAGAATTGAGAACAGACCACAGGAGTCCTGATTTCCAACCCCCCGCTCTGATCCACTAGACCCCACTCCCCTGCTTTAGCTAAATAAACCACACTGCCTCTGTTCGATCCGATCTGTGCTCTTTGACTCTTCCCGGCTTCGAGAATGCCCATTAAATTCACATGAGCGCTTCCTGCGGGTGGAGGGGCCATGCCATGGTTTCAAAGAACAGCTCCCGGACTCTGCCGCAGATGGGGTGAGGAACAGAAACTGCTGAGTCATGTGACACATTAACAATGCTACCCGCTAAGAGCAGCACCCTGGCTTTGCCTAGCTGATCAAGAAGGAAACTTTCCTCCCCAGCAGGAGAAAGTTCAGTATCCAGATTAAGCAGCTTTATAGACCCCGTCTGACCATCTCGGTCACCCATCGGAGGTGTGAAGGAGGCTGGATCAGCTTTGTCAAGACAACAGGCGGAAGGTAAAAAGCTGAGGAGCTGTAGGTGGGAGTCTTGGCTCAGATCCACTAAAAAGCCAACAGTAAAATTCATACTTAAGTTCTCTAACTTTACGGCCTAACTGGGGGCTTCGTTTTAAAGGAGTTATTGCAAGAGATGAACTGATCACTCCCAGAGTTCTCTGGTTACTACAGTTCAGCTGGGATCCATCAAATGAGCAAAAGAAAAGACAGTTTAAGGCATGAGTGTAACCTGAGAAATGAGCGAGTCTGTCGGAGTCAGGACACCTGGGGTCTCTCTTTGCCACTGATTTGCTGTGCAAATTCTGTTTGCGAATTTCTCCCCTGGCTGGGCTGGATC
>NW_027059341.1:0-2000 GCF_011386835.1 Chrysemys picta bellii | reverse complement strand
ACACGTGCAGGTGAATTCTGTAGGACTAACGTTGTTAGCAATGACACATTTCTAACTCTTATAGTGAGTGTAAAGGCGAAATTCTTTGACTTTGAATAAGTGGCCAACCTGAAAACCACAAACTTAAGCAATGGGGCTTCCACCACTTCCCTTGGGAGGATGTTATCCTGGCTGTTCCACCCATCACGAGCTCCTAGCTGCTTTCCCATGCTGCTGACGGCGGCAAAGCAGGATATGTGAACTGAATCCTAATTGCAAGAGCATCAGCCAGTCCTATTCAGCCATATTTGGCTGGCTAATGTTCATGCTGTCGGACAAATCTATTATTTGGTTGGCCCTATACAGTACAGCGAGTCCTGGTATTTCTTTGGGTCTGTGCTCATTCATGTCCAATCGGAGAGCACAAGATATTTATTGCGTAATGAATCAATAACATTTATCCAAGAAATAAAGGGGCTAGAGGATGTGACTGGAGTCAGGAGAACTATCTTCTATTCCCAGCATTGCCAGTGACCTGCTGTTTGACTGAGCCAGTCACTTCACCTCCCTGTGCCATGGTTTCTCCGGCCATAAAAATGGTGGTAATAATACCGGCCCAGCTTTAAAAGCCATTTGGAGATCCTCCACTGAAAAACTCCATAGAAGTGCAAAGGAGTCTCATTCTGGGTCTCTCTTATTTTGTTTTTGTTTTTTAAGGAATCCCCAATTTGATTCTGATTTTGATCACACCAATCTCTCTTGCTTTGAGAGTCAGTGGCTTATTTCACCAGCATCACAGTTTCCTTCACTTCTCCCCTGCTCAAGCAGGATATAGATGTCTAGCCCTATTCAAATCAAACCAATCAAGCCAACAAACAAAAGATAACCCTACCCAGAGCAGAGATATCTTACCCCAAAAAGGGAGATGTGCCAGTGACGCCAAGCTTTCCACTAGGAACTTGGCTATTGCTCATTGATTTTAGCTGGAAGGAGCCCAGATACCACGGTGATGGGCAGCAGTATACAACCCCAAGACAGACAGACCGTGTCCTTTCTTTGGTTTAAATGAACTGTCTTTTGGGCACCAATCAGTCCATGAATGACACCTCAGGGCGCGTTCGTTCCCCTTTAACCAGCAATGGCAGTAATTTCTTTCTTTCGGTCATTCCTTCTTTCTTATTAGTCCCAGATATCTCGTGCATGGAGACTATTTGGGAGGCGGATGAAAGTGGACGTGAGCAGCATGGCTGTGCTATGGAGGGAGCCATGCTCTTGCTGGAATCATGGAGAAACACTGTTGACTACTTCAATAGTAACAAAGAGGTATAAACCTTCTCCATCTAATCTGTAAACTAGTGTCCCCTCACGCTGTCCGTCCCACCTGACCCAGCCTGGGACATCCCAGAAGGTTTATCACATAGGGTCTGACTTCTCTTCAAACCCTTTGCCTACAGCACTCAACCTTTCTTCTTTCACTTACTCCAGACAATCCAGCCTCTGGATGCTTTTCTCCTATTATACATATTAGGTGCCTTCTCCAGATACATCCCACAAACTCTTTGGTGATCTCATGCCCCGTTTGTCGGTGGTATCCTTGATTTGCAGGGATTTCCCACCACTCTGTGCTAGTTTCAGTAGATTCTTGCCCGGCTACTCCCCTGCCTCACACTATCCGTTGGACTCAAGGACGAGACATTTCCACCCAAGGTCTCCCCTGGCGACTGCTCCTCTCTCAGGGCTGGTCTACACTGGGGGGGGGGGATCGATCTAAGATACGCAACTTCAGCTACGAGAATAGAGTAGCTGAAGTCGACATATCTTAGATCGATTTACCTTGGGTCCTCACAGTGCGGGATCGACGGCCGCGGCTCCCCCGTCGACTCCGCTTCCGCCTCTCGCTCTGGTGGAGTTCCGGAGTCGACAGAGAGCGCGTTCGGGGATCGATTTATCGCGTCTAGACGAGACACGATAAATCGATCCTCGATAGATCGATTATTACCCGCCGATCCGGCAGGTAGTGA
>NW_027059340.1:0-2000 GCF_011386835.1 Chrysemys picta bellii | reverse complement strand
CCATCTTGCATATTTCATTAATTTTGATACAATCAGATTTTTTTTCATCAGGCTGAATCCTAAAGTCCTTATCCAATTTACACACCAATGACACTCCCGATGATTGCAAGGGGAGATATGCCTGTATAAAGTCAGAAAAAACACAAGAGGGCCAGAATATGGCACCCTTACTAATGTGAGTAGTCCCTTTCTCCATGAGTAATCTCACTGATTTCAGTAAGATACTACTCAATGGAATGGTGGCAGAATCTGGCCCTGAGAAAAGACTTCAGGATTTCCCCTAGGAAAAGGGGAGCATTATCACACAGCAACTGATTGGTTTTTTTGCTTCATGATATCACAATAGGCCTGACTCTCATCTCCCCTACACCAGAATATCCATGGAGCTCCTTGGGGTTTACACCTGACTTTCACCAGTCAGAAACCAGGCCCAATGTCATAAATTATTTAATGTTTATATTAGCGTATTGCCAGCTGTCCTGAATTAGGATCAGGGTCCTGCTATGGTGAGCACGGTACCTACACAGATGAAAAAAACATGGTCCCTGTCATGAAGGGTTTGGGCTACCCCATCAAAGCCCAAAGTTTTATGTTACAAGTCTCTTTTTTGCAGTGGAGCAATTAAAAGGATAGCAAAGGAAGTACTTATAAAAAGCAAACACCAGGGCTTTGCCCTCTGAGAGCTCACACTGCACACGTGGGAAAACGCAATGTGTTCCCCTTCAGACCAAAGTGACCTCAAAGCAAGAGATTACAGGAGAAAGGGAGGGTGGGCCGGAGTCTGGTTTTGTCACCTGCTGTTTCTCTGTCTCCTGTGGATAGCTCTCCATTGATCCCATTCTCTTTGGTTCTAGAGTATGTGCCCTGTTGCCCGCGTTCACCATATCCTGCTTCCTCATCCTCTCTGTATGGAAATCCATGGGCACTTCTGACCAGTCCGGCACCTGCACCAGCTTGCTCCTTAATTTCAGGGGAATGCGGGTGTGAAGAAGCCTCTGTTAGTTGACTTGAAGTCCAGTGCGGTGCCTTGGCTTCATCCTTCCTATCATCTGCCATTTTTCCTCTCTTTCTCTGTCCTGTAATTACATTAGTAAGATAGATCAGCAGTGATCTGGGGATGGTTTCCCCGGCTCATTGTTTACAACCCTAGCATAGCACATACACATTTCTCAACTACATTGTCAGGGAACCCCAAACCACTGCCAGGGAAGGGGTTTACAAGTAAATCAAAGTTCACTTTGCACATGACTGAGTTGCTTTAAAAAAGATTATTAAACTGTATGGGCCAGATTCAGATTGACCTCAATGGATTACGCTGGTTTCTGCCACTGAGTTCTTGATGGAAGATCTTTCATGAATCAGTTTTGGGTTCAGTGAGTTCAAAAACATTTGGACATAAGTAATGGCAAATGACTCATTCCTCATGGAAACAATGACATCTCCTGGTGATGGAGGAGGAGAATGTGATGATGACTCTTTAGCTACAGCTACTATTATTAATTAGTAGTAGTATTGCAGTAGCACCTAGAAGCTCCAGTTATGGACCAGGACCCCACTGTGCTAAAACAAAAAGATGCTCCCTGCCCCCAAAGAGCTTATAATATACCGCTAGACATGGCAGAAACAATATTCATGAATATTCATTTGGATTCTGAACCTACGTTTGCCTTTACCGCATTTAGATCCCTTCTTATTCATGATTTGCAAATGTTCACACACATTTCTTTTGTTCACATAAATGTTTGGGGAATAGCTGCTCTTCATACAAGTCTTTGTGAATAAAGGTATTTATGCATGAACACAAATAATATAACACTTTTCCTCATTTGCTAATCTCCTGTTTAAAATGTTTCATTCATTCCATCAGGGAGCAGAAAAAGTACCATGGGACTTAGGCTTTGTCTTCACTGTACAAAAAAGTGTGGTTTTATATCGAGAGTTAGCTATCTCAATGGACAATCCTAGTGGAGACAAAGCACAGGAGTTTTTACCTCGCTATA
>NW_027059339.1:0-2000 GCF_011386835.1 Chrysemys picta bellii | reverse complement strand
TTTATTCCAGGCACATCTGTAGTTAATGTAAGCATGTTAGTGGAAACTGGTAGTTTGGGAACTAAGGAACCCAAAATAATTGTCAGAACTTTACCAGCATAACACTAGTTAATCAGAAGGGGAAATTTACTGGTTAATATTTAGCAGTAAAATGTTTCATACTGTCAATATCACAAAGGGTATCAAAATTCAACAAAACAACTACCACTAGCAAGAAGCTCTGAAGTGACAGCTTTAATTAACTTTCTTCAAATACATCTGCCACTTCACAGTAGTACCTGTTAAAAATACATTTTACTATGTCTTGCTTCAGAACATGATCTGGAGCAACGTGGATGAAGATTTCTTCTAAGTCAAGTGGGTCAAGTTATCTCAGTTTTGTCTGTCCGATACAGCATGCACTCACCACACAATACATCACTCGGCCTGGGTGCTACTGGAACATAGAGACCAAATTACCTTTTGCCCTGGAGGAATACTGCCTCTTTCAGCAGTGCAACTGATCTCACAGAGTAGTCATCTTCCGGTACTGGATCAATACCACAACAGAATACACAGTCTTCAGTAATACTAGTTCTCCTTCACCTTATCAGACAAACCTTTACTGCGCCAAACCATGCTTTCCTTTCTGCTTAAAACAGCTTGGTAGGAACCTGATTCAAAGCCCATTGAAGTCAAACGACTATCCATTGACTTCTCTGGGCATTGGACCTGGCCCTAATGATACACATTGTGAGCCCGATTCTTTGCTCTGGATGAGCTGTGTTCAACGTAAGAACAAGAGACAGAGATAGAAGATGGCTGTAAACTACCCCTATGTTTCCTTACAGGATGCCCAGCCCTCCATCCCAAAGGGCCATTCTGGCACCTGGGGATTGGTAGGGCATAAAGCCTCCCTATCCATGCCCTCATTCCCCAAGGAACACTCCCTGTGCCAGGGGCAGAAAGGCTGAATGGTGACTGAGATGCTATGGTGGCTGTATGCACCTGGGGATTACACTTGGTGAATCCTCAGAAGGCCAGATCTGGCTGGTTTGCTCTGCTGAAGCAGCACATAGCAACTGCAGCGGGGTTGAGAATGGGTCCCCATAGCTATAAATGGAGCTTGTCTCCAATGCAAAGGTGTACCTCCCATTGGCAGCCATAGGAGTTACTATTTCTTATCAAGGGGAAAATACATTCTCAGACATAAAATCCCAAACAGGAACTCAGACAACAGCACGAAAATACCTTGTCCTGAGCAATTCCACAGGATGGAAAGGAGTAAGGGGGAAATCGGCTCTAGAATGAAGGAAACTTCAGAGTCTCTTGGATCACATAGCAGAGAGGATCTGTGTGCGTTACCCCCTTACCGCCCCGGGTGAAAACCACACAAGGCAAGTATGTCTAACATTATCATATTTGGGTCACTCTGCCCTAGTATGAGCGATACGGTTTTTAACAGAAATTCCACAGTCGGCCGAAGAATTGATGTGCCTCCTACCCTAACATCGCAGCTGCGGAGGCGACTTCTTCACAAACAACCACTCCTTCCCCACCCATCTCCATTTAGAACAAAATGAATATCAATCTAGCGAGGGCCGTGACTCAGCACAGAAGAGGAGAGAGCTCAAATGTTGAGACTGCGCTGCTGCGAGGAATACAGTGCATGAATCACAGACATGATCTCAGGCACTGTGGGATAAATACAGAGCTGATGTATATGTTAGACTCCCTCAGGCTCCCTTACCACCTACTTACCCTCCCTACCAATAATGTAATGGAGTTGGTGTCACTTACACCTTCTTCTAGCTGTTGTGTGTGTAAGTTAGAGTCAGGCAGGGGAGCTTAGCCCTGGTCTAAACTGGGAGGGGAGGGGAGTTGATCGTAGGGTAGGTCTATACTTACCTCCGGGTCTGGCGCTAAGCAATCGATCTTCTGGGATCGATCCCGGAAGTGCTCGCCGTCGACGCCAGTACTCCAGCTCGGCGAGAGGAGTACGCGGCATCGACGGGGGAGCC
>NW_027059338.1:0-2000 GCF_011386835.1 Chrysemys picta bellii | reverse complement strand
TCCAAGTGACTTAGGACCATGAGTTCCATTGAAAAATCAATGTGATTTGTGTTCCTAAGACACTTAGATCCTTTCAAAAATCTCACACAGTTTGCAAGGTCCTCATTCTGAGGGCCCTATCACAAAAGAGCTCCTTTCTCCAGTGACTTCTCCAGTAGGCCTCTATGCTATGCAGATAGTCTCAAAGGACTAAACAACAGAAACAAGAAAGAGAAGGAGAATATACATTCTCATTTAAGTTTCAGTAACAAAACATTCATAAATAGCAGATTCTGCTGCTTTTGTAGCAACATGTAGGAAGAGCATCTTCTGTGCTGAATGACGTATCTAATAAATATGGGGAATGTGCTCCTTCAGTGTTGTCCCATATACCTGGTACATTAAAATTCCATGCACCAAAACCTAAACAAAGGCATTTTCTGGCAGCAAGGTGGGGGTTAACAGCAATTTCCCCTGCCACTCATGAAAATGATAGAGTATTAAGCCATCTCTATGCTTCCAGGTCTGAGTTCTGTGATAGATCTTACCTGGCTAAAGCAAGCCAATGAATTTAACCCCATTCTTAGTATCATATGTAGCTTTCAGTTACACTAAAACCCATATTAAAAAGATTCCCCTTTCGAACGCTATTAACTCTCAGTGTGGATGGAGGATTTTGTACAGCTTTCATAGGGGTTCCAAATCCATGTAAGCAGGTAAACAGACGTTAGTATTCACCCCTTTGGGGGCCACTGTGGCTGAAATGACTGATCTGATGAGGTAGTCACCAAAGATCAAGCAATCTAAGCTTATACATACATATTAAAAGTAACTTTTACAGTCTGCACTGAGATCAGATTTAATGCCCAAGTAAAGCTGTAACGTAGCACAGTATGACAGAATGAAGAAGCACATACGTTTCTAGAAGATCATATCAGTATGAACTCCATACTCCTATCTGTTTATAAATATATTAAAAAATAATGTGCCTTACCTTTTTGATCTGTGGAATAAGCAGATCCCAATCAGTGCGCCTCGTCAGAGACAAAAGGCTGGAGAATCTGTTAAAATAAGCCAATAAAAAAAAAGAAGTGATAATATTTTATTTTTGATGAAACAAGGTATTTTCTTCAGCTAACGGGAAAAAAAACTAATGGTTTTTGTTCTACTAACAGATACATATATAGATACATATACACATACCGCATGTACTATATACACATCTTGAATTGATGCAATGTGCACTAATGCAGCACTTAATACCCAGCAGACTGAATTCGGAATGCTACAACACAATGGTGGTTTTCTTTTCATTTTCCCAAATCACACAAAGCTGACATTTAAAAAAAGAAAATCATTACCAGCTCATATGCTGCCATACCACAAAAGCCTATCCTTAACTAACTGCTGCATAATCATTCTCCCGGAGCGTTATTATCCATCGGCTCGCTGCCTATCTCCAGACAGACGCAGTCTGCAAGCCACCAGCTTGCATCTACCATGTGTACATTGGGAAAAGGAAAACGGCAAATTAGAAAAAGTCCCTGCAGTGGTGAAAAGGAAAAGAGGGCGAGTGGGAGAGGAAGAGGGAGCTCACTGGCCACAGAATTTTCGAGAAGGATGACAAGGCAGCCAGCTCCGCCATCATTCACTTACAATAGGATACTGCATTTGCGTCTGCTTAAGCAGTTTGTCAAGGGGTTTCTGGTATCAAATGCCTGACAGGCATTTTAATTGCATTCAGCCAAGTGTGTCCCCAGGAATCAGGCTCTAATCCTATGAATTTCATCAACGGGTTTCCTTTGTGCCACTGCCAAACACACACACACATGCACCCACTGCACACAGGCAGCAGCATGTGGTATTTCTGTAGCTATACCAGTCCAAATCCTACACAGGTTTTACGTACTGTACATGCTGAAAAGGAGGTCTCATTTTCTGCATTATGGAGGGGGAGTGTTTTTATTTTTCCGCTTTATTTTTCTATTTGGTGTTTCATTGTCAGCTCTGTTATTTGAGCC
>NW_027059337.1:0-2000 GCF_011386835.1 Chrysemys picta bellii | reverse complement strand
GGGGGGAGCCGGGACGGGCTGTTTCCGGCTGCTTTGCTTAAAGCTGGGGAACTCGAGGGCTGTTTCCTGGGCCGAAGGCTAAGGCCAGTTCCTCTGTTCTACGGGGACACAGACGGGTTTCAGGACTCTCTGTGTGGGGCCATGGCTAAAGCAGGGATCGGCTGGGAGCCAGACAGCGTGGCTGTCTCTGGGAGATTTGCCTGTGTAAGGACTGCAGCACCCAGCCCTCCAGTAGCGTGACGTGTGTACATATACGTGTGTAGTATTCATGGCCCGGTTTGAAAGTTACTCCACATGCTGGCCCCATTCTGCCTCCTCGCCTCCCCCAGCCTAGGGTTACCATACGTCGGGATTTTCCCGGACATGTCCGTCTTTTTGGTCCTCAAATCCCCGTCCGGGGGGAATTCCAAAAAGCCGAACATGTCCAGGAAAATACCAGTCCCCTGCTTACCTTAGAGCGGCTCCGGCAGGCTGCGAGCTGCAGGCGGATTCCCCCGCGGCGGCGGCTGCTGCTGCTCCCCCCAGACACCTCAGCTCTGTGCAGCTGAAGAGCCGAGCTGCCCAAGCGCTACCGGCTTCACGGTTTGCTGGGCAGCCCCCAGACCTCCAGATCCTGCGCCCCCGGTTGGGTGCTACCCCAGCGCAGCCGGAGCCTGGGAGGGGAAATGCCCGGCCAGGGGCGCAGGGTCTGGAGGTCTGTGGGCTGCCCGGCAAACCGTGAAGCCGGTAGCGCTCGAGCAGCTGTTTCGCGTGGCTGGGAGGGAGGAGGGGGAATGCGGGGCACTCAGGGGAGTGGCGGAGTTGGGGTGGAGAAGAGGCGGAGTTGGGGCGGGGCGGGGAAGGGGAAGGGGTGGGGCCAGGGCCCCATGGAATGTCCTCTTTTTTTAATTTTTAAATATGGTAACCCTACCCCAGCCCCCTTACTCCGGAGCTGGCAGGCCACTGAAATCAGGCAATGCCCTACTCAGCGGGAGTCGTCTGGCTGAAACGACTGCACCATGGACTAGGTCATTGTTCCCTGCCTTCCTGGGGGCATTTCCCTTCGAATACACAGTGCCAGGGGGTATCACCTGGGGTTCCCCGCTGCTAACAATGCGGATCCCTCCGGGTGGCAATACAGTGAGCCAAGGGAAGCCAGGGGAGACCAGTTCCTGCAGGCAGCGTCCAAGCGGCAGTGCAGACTGGGAGGATGGAGGCCGTGCGAGAGGAGTCTGGGAGCCTCTAGCACAGGGAAACCATGCTTGGGGCCAGTGGTGTGTCAGCATTGCCCGCACTGCAGGGAACCCGGGGAGGAGGATGGGTGAAGGGGCCTTGCCATGGGCTCTAACACGTCACCTCTGCTTTCCCTTTGTCTGGCAGGACCCCCTGGTGGGAGACCACCACCAAACACGCCACATTGCCACCCTCACCCGAGTCCTTGCTCCCCTGTTGTCTGTCCTCCTCCCCCTCCTGTATGCCCTGGGCCTGGTGGGTCTCATCCCCCTGGACACCACCCGCATGGACACCACCCGCATGGACCTGGATGCCCTCCCCATCCTGGGTGTCATCCCCCAGGTGGACCTCATGGGCATCATCACAAACATTAGAAACATGGCCATGGTCGCCATGGACACAAGGTACGGAGCCCTGGTCACTGGGGTGTGGGGGCCACGTTGCAGAAGAAGATGCACCATTAGCGTCAGCTCTGTGCTGGGATGCTGTGCAGGGCCCACAGCCCAAGGCTTAGCAGGGCTAGGGACTGCTCTGTTCCCAACCCGTACATGGGGCTCTGGGGACATGAGAACCCACCCTCTCTGCTCCCTGCAGCCAGGGGACATTACACCAGTCCCTGGAAACATTTTCTTTTCCCCTTAAGAGTCGGATGTTTTCACCAGGTCCCTGGATTCCGGATTAGGGTTTGTACTGGCCAGGGCATCACTGGTTAATGTATTCAAACCTCAAACCAAACCCGCCTGCGCCTACAGGCTGCTGCATCGCACCTTGTGCAGCCAAACCGGTGC
>NW_027059336.1:0-2000 GCF_011386835.1 Chrysemys picta bellii | reverse complement strand
CAGTTCAAGCCTCATGGAGTGGGTGAGATCCCCCCTCTTTCTCTCTCTCGGTTTTCCTTTCTACCTTAGGTATTAACCTTTAATCATGTATGTTATGTTGGTTTAGCTCTCCTTGTGTAGTTATCACTATTATTCAATAAATAACTTTTATGGTTAAGTTGGTTGCTTCTCTCTCTCTTGCTGAACTTTACTTGTTTGTGATTTTGGCTTCCCCCATTCACTCTACAGCAACGCTTCTTTTACCTAAGCGAAAGATCCCTGTGTGACGTTGTGCAGTCTATATGGTTTTATAAAAACATGATAATAAGTGAATATAATGTAACTGGGATAGTTTTATAATGATTTGATTATAAGTGAATATAATGCAACTGGGATATGCTTCGTGGAAAAGGTCTCTTGTAAGGTATCATTACAAAGCTCATAATCTACTGAGTGTGATCATCCTATTTTTAGAAATGTACCACTCTTGTATCTAAAACTAGAAATATAAAACATAACTCTGAGGGCCTATTGTAATTATGTAAAGTATGGGCCATTAACGATGGTTTGGAATCTTGACTCCCATTAACAAGGATCATAGTCTGCAAATGGCTGTGTTTACCTGTTAGTCTTCCTGTATATGTGTGTGCTGGCAAGTGGGCAATGAAGTCTTGCAGTGACATGTGATCATGTCACCTGAACTGGAATCCATCTTTAACCTGGTGCTTTTCCAGTGAGGGGGGGGGTGGAAACCCAGAAGGACAAAGGGTTCCTGCCTTATGCAAAAGATATATAAAGGGGTGGAAGAGAACAGAGGGGAGAGGAGCCATCATGAAGAATCCCCTAGCTATCACCTGAGCTGCAACAAGAGCTGTACCAGGAGAAAGAATTGTGCCCAGGCCTGGAAGAAGTCCAGTCTAAGAAAAAGCTTACTGAAGCATCTCTGAGGGTGAGATTATCTGTATTCAGTTTGATTAGACATAGATTTGCGCATTTTATTTTATTTTGCTTGGTGACTTACTTTGTTCTGTCTGTTACTACTTGGAACCACTTAAATCCTATTTTCTGTATTTAATAAAATCACTTTTTATTTAGTAATTTACTCAGAGTATGTATTAATACCTGGGGGAGCAAACAACTGTGCATTTCTCTCTATCAGTGTTATAGAGGGTGAACAATTTATGAGTTTGCCCTGCATAAGCCTTATGCAGGGTAAAAGGGATTTATCTGGGTTTAGACCCCATTGGGCGTTGGGCATCTGAGTGCTAAAGACAAGCACACTTCTGTGAGCTGTTTTCAGGTAAACTTGCAGCTCTGGGACAAGTGATTCAGACCCTGGGTCTGTGTTGGAGCAGACGGGAGTGTCTGGCTCAGCAAGACAGGGTGCTGGAGTCCTGAGCTGGCAGGGAAAACAGGAGCAGGGGTAGTCTTGGTATATTAGGTGGCAGCTCCCAAGGGGGTTTCTGTGATCCAACCCGTCACACCCTGCAGTGCCCAAAATACTGTGCGGTTTGCTCATCAAGTAGGTTACTGCCAGTGCAACTGTGTTGTGAGATTGGGGATAGGGACATGCTGAATCTGGGACACATAAGGGTAACAGCTTGAAAGTGCTGCTTGACCCAGTCCATGGAGTCCAGGGGCATATAAGGGGGGACAACTTGAAAGTGCTGCTTCCTCCAGCCCAGTGAGTCCAGAGACATATAAGGGGTCAGCTTGACAGTGCTGATGGACCCGGTCCGCTCAGACTTGCTTTGTTAAAGTATGTGTGGGTGTGGGTGTGTTCATCCGGTTCTGGGGCTGGAGAAACCCAGCCCTGGGGAACCTAGGTCCTGCAGGATAGCTCCATTGGGAGGGGACTTGCAGAAGGGAGAAGTAGAGCTCCATATAAAAACACAAATGACACAAACAGTACACTGATAGAATTACAGAATCCCCTTCCCCAGAAGAGTAACCCGAATAAATGAGCATACCCCAAAGTAATGGGCACATCTGCTAACAAGACCCAATCCACCCAGTCCTAA
>NW_027059335.1:0-2000 GCF_011386835.1 Chrysemys picta bellii | reverse complement strand
TTAAACACTGGACTAAATTGCCTAGGGAGGTTGTGGAATCTCCATCTCTGGAGATATTTAAGAGTAGGTTAGATAAATGTCTATCAGAGATAGTCTAGACAGTATTTGGTCCTGCCATGCGGGCAGGGGACTGGACTCGATGACCTCTCGAGGTCCCTTCCAGTCCTAGAATCTATGAATCTGGTTTTTTTTAAATGCAGTTGGGGGA
This sequence comes from Chrysemys picta bellii, assembly GCF_011386835.1. Taxonomy (NCBI): domain Eukaryota; kingdom Metazoa; phylum Chordata; order Testudines; family Emydidae; genus Chrysemys; species Chrysemys picta. Next base: position 1,792 of record NW_027059335.1, on the reverse strand, counting down.
TGAGGGGCTGCTTTTTTCTTGTTACTTTAGGAATATCAAATCATGACTTGCATATGCCCTTGCAGGGCCATAAGAACTGGGGTGTCAGCTCTTGCAGCCACTAATCGATTTACGTGGGTGTTGAATCAAGATCTTTCCTTCCAGCTATGTGTCAGGTTGAGTTAAACAGTCTGAATAACAATCACTCCCCCACTTCGTTAACCAGGTTTCATTTGTATGGCAGCCGATACCTATCTAGGCACTTAGGCGGCCCTTATCACCGTAGTACCCGAGTGTAGAGCCCTGCAAATCTGTCGATATCTGTATACCATGTTTGCGGATTGTGGATTGGACGTGGATACAAATTTTGTATCCATGCAAGGCTCTACCTGAGCACCTCACAGTCATCAATAGATTTTATCCTCACAACACCCCTGTGAGGTAGGAAAGTATTATCCTCATTGCACAGATGGGGAACTGAGAATGGAAAGGCAAAGGGGGGATATTTGCAAAGGCCTGAATCAGGTACGTACCCAACTCCCAGTGACTTTCAATGGGCATTCGGTGCCTAACTGTCCTCTGTGCCTTTGGAAATCTCTCCCAAGTAAGCACAAAAAGTATGTGGCTGACCCAAACACACATCTCCTGAGTCGCAGTCCTGTGCCGAATCCACTAGACAACACTTCCTCCCAGTTTTTGATTTCACGATTTTGATAATCTTGTCACTTTCCCAGTTGTCCAAGTCTTCCAGGCCGGGAGAGATCTAAGGTCCCCATCCTCCAAGGGTCCACTACATGGACAGAGCAGTGTGATTGTATGGAGACCCAGTAGAGTCATGGGAGTTCTGCACTGCGGTCCACCTGAGCAGAGGTTATTGCAAGATGAGGACCCAGGCATTGTAAATGCCAGAAGGGAATTCACTAAAAGAAATAGTTTAATGAGGTTATTAATAAATAACTATTTGGTTCAATTCCATTACACGCTCCTGGTATCCTTCTTCTTGGGGAAGAAGACAACCTGGGGAACTATAGACCAGTCAGCCTACTTTCAATACCTGGAAAGATACTCGAACCATCAATATTAAACGGCCAATTTGTAAGCACCTAAATGATCATTTGGGGGAGAGGAATAGCTCAGTGGTTTGAGCGTTGGCCTGCTAAACCTAGGGTTTTGAGTTCAATCCTTGAGGGGGCCACTTAAGAATCTGGGGCAAAATCAGTTCTTGGTCCTGCTAGTGAAGGCAGGGGGCTGGACTCAATGACCTTTCAAGATCCCTTCCAGTTCTAAGAGATAGGATATCTCCATTCATTTAATTTTAATTTTTTTTTAATCATAGGGTTCTAAGGAATAGCCAGCATGGATTTTTCAAGAACAAATCATGCCAACCAACCTAATTTCCTTCTTTGACAGGGTTACAAGCCTAGCAGATAGGAAGGAAGCAGTAGCCGTGATATATGGTTATTTTAGTAAGGCTTCTGAGACAGTCCCTTGTGACATTCTCATAAGCAAACTAGGGAAATGTGGTGTAGATGAAATAATATAACATGGGTGCACAGCTGATTGAAAGACTGAACTCAGAGAGTAGTTCTTAAGTGTTCACTGTGAAACCAGACCATATCTAATGGGATCCCACAGGGGTCACTCCTGGGTCCAGTATTAGTCAATATTTTCATTACTGACTTGGATAATGGACTGGAAAGCATGCTTATAAAATCTGAGAATGGCACCAAGCTGAGAGGGACAGAAGCACTTTGGAGGACAGGATTAGAATTCAAAATGACCCTGACAAACTAAAGAATTGGTCTGACCAGTC
>NW_027059334.1:0-2000 GCF_011386835.1 Chrysemys picta bellii | reverse complement strand
GGTTAAATTGGAAAAGATGGGGATTGATATGAAAATCCATAGGTGGGTAAGGAACTTGTTAAAGGGGAGACTGCAGCGGGTCATACTAAAAGGTGAACTGTCAGGTTGGAGGGAGGTTACCAGTGGAGTTCCTCAAGGTTCAGTTTTGGGTCCGATTTTATTTAATCTATTCATTACTGACCTCGGAACCAAATGTAGGAGTGGGCTGATAAAGTTTGCGGATGACACGAAGTTGGGAGGTATTGCCAATTCGGAGAAGGATCGGGATATCCTGCAGGGAGATTTGGATGACCTTGTAAACTGGAGTAATAGTAATAGGATGAAATTTAATAGTCAGAAGTGTAAGGTTATGCATTTAGGGATAACTAACAAGAATTATAGTTATAAGCTGGGGACGCATCAGTTGGATGTAACGGAAGAGGAGAAGGACCTCGGAGTCCTGGTTGATCGCAGGATGACTATGAGTCGGCAATGTGACGTGGCCATGAAAAAAGCTAATGCGGTCTTGGGATGCATTAGGCGAGGTATTTCTAGTAGGGATAAGGAGGTGCTGGTTCCGTTATACAAGGCACTGGTGAGACCTCATTTGGAGTACTGTGTGCAGTTCTGGTCTCCCATGTTTAAAAAGGATGAAATCAAACTGGAACGGGTACAGAGAAGGGCCACTAGCATGATCCGAGGAATGGAAAATCTGCCGTATGAAAGGAGACTCGAGGAGCTCGGTTTGTTTACCTTAACCAAAAGAAGGCTGATGGGGGATATGATTGCTCTCTTTAAATATATCAGAGGGATAAATACCAGGGAGGGAGAGGAATTATTTCAGCTCAGTACTAAAGTGGACACTAGAACGAACGGATATAAACTGGCCGTCGGGAAGTTTAGGCTTGAAATTAGACAAAGGTTTCTAACCATCAGAGGGGTGAAGTTTTGGAACAGCCTTCCAAGGGAAACAGAGGGAGCGAAAGACCTCTCTGGCTTTAAGATTAAGCTTGATAAGTTTATGGAGGGGATGGTTTGATGGGATACAGTGATTTTAGTCAATAGGTCAATAACAATGGTCAATGATGGGATATTAAAAGTTACTACAGAGAACTTTTCCAGGCGGTCTGGCTAGAGAATCTTGCCCGCATGCTCGGGGTTCAGCTGATCGCCATATTTGGGGTAGGGAAGGAATTTTCCTCCAGGGTAGATTCTCAGAGGCCCTGGAGGTTTTTCGCCTTCCTCCGCAGCATGGGGCAGGGGTCGCTTGCTGGAGGATTCTCAGCGACTTGAAGTTTTTAAATAATGATTTGGGGAGTTCAACAGCTAAGTCAAGGGAGAGAATTCTTCCAGGAGTGGGTGGGTCAGGTTTTGTGGCCCGCATGATGTGGGAGGTCAGACTAGATGATCATAATGGTCCCTTCTGACCTTAGAGTCTATGAGTCTATGAGATCTCCCTCACTGCCCAGCACCGCCCAACAGGCCCCCACTGCCTAGCACCCCAAAACACACAAACCTCCCCCACTGCCCAGCGCCCTCCACACCCTCACAGCCCAGCACCCCCCGCACACCTCCCAGACACTCACTCCACCACACCCTTCCCCCTTCCCTGGCCGCACTCACCAGCCCTGCTGGGAGATCTCTGGCTCCTAGGGTGAAAGCGGCAAGGGAAGTCTCCAGTGGTGAGCGGGAGCCGGTTCGCGGGAACCGGTTGTTAAATTTAGAAGCCCTTTTAGAACCAGTTGTCCTGCGCGGGACCGGTTCTAAAAGGGCTTCTAAATTTAACAACCGGTAAGTTGAAGTGTCCAGGACCGTAGCTAGGGGGGAGCAGAGGGAGCGGCTGCTCCCCCTGAGCACATTATCCAAAAGTGGCGCCTTAAGAGCCGACCCCATGGGTGCTCCAGCTCTCCGCCCTGCTCCCCGACCCCAGCTCACCTCCGCTCCGCCTCCGCCTCTGAACACTCCTCCCCGCTTCTCCCCCTCCCTCCCCGCTTCCCGCGAATCAGCTGTTCGCACGGGAA
>NW_027059333.1:0-2000 GCF_011386835.1 Chrysemys picta bellii | reverse complement strand
TGGAGTTCCAAGTGGTGCCTGTTGGCTCACAGTGGAGCAAGTTCAGCCTTTCCTTTCGAAAACTCAGCCGGGCATTTTGAAGGAGAATCTCAGCTTTCTTCTTCCTTTCTTTCAAGTGAGTCGCTCTAGATTTTATGGCTGTGGGTAAATACTTGAAAATGTGAACTCCAAAGGCTCAAAAACCAGAGAGCAAATCATTTATTGATTTATTAACCTCATGATTTGGGGGGACATGACATGATTTTTGAACATGGGGTGTTTGCCCTACTGCCTCTGTGTCTAACCCTTGGCAGGGGGAAAGGTACTTCCTCCTCGTGGGTTGCCAATTTAGGTTGGACGTATTCCTGAAGGGTTCATAACATGACATAATCCTTAATTAAAGATTAATCTTGAATTCATGGAGACACCAAGCCAATCCTGGAGGCTTGGCAACCCTACCTGCAGCACAAGCCGCCTTCTCTCAAGAAGGAACACCTACAAGCGGACATGAGCAGGAGGTTGGACTAGATGACCTCTTGAGGTCCCTTCCAACTCTGATATTCTATGATTCTATGATCCCCCAGCTCTGCCCCTTCTGTTTTCTTGCTCCATTTTATCATTCTGTCTTCATCACAAATCACCCTTTCCCCTGCCCTGTGGGTCATTCTATCTGTTCCTCTTCCCTGCGTGTCTCTCTCCCTCCATCTTTGTTCCTCGTTCTCTGGTCCCACCTGTTTTCTCCCTCCCTTGTTCTCTACCTCATCTTCTGCTTTGCCCACCCTTCATTCATCTCCTACCTAGAAATTTAGCCAGGAGAGTGGGGGTAACCCCCCAATTCTGGCAAAAAGTGGTGTGGGATCTTCAGCAACGACCCCTGATTGGGATCTCAGTTTTACTGCTCCTCCCGCAGGTGGTCCAGCAGCAGAGCGCCCCCTAGCCCCACTGGCTCAGTATTGACACAAGAGACCTCCAGCTCCTGCATTCCAAGCAGTGCAGGCTGAAAGATTCATAGTTGGCCAGGGGGAAATCAGACCAAATGTGAGACATTTGATGAGGAGGTAAACAATCATGAGTTAAAAGGTCTTGCAAAAACAAATCCTCAGGTGCCCGCAGATGCTCCTACACATTGGCATTCTCTGACATCACGGCCTGCTCCTGTTCCTCCTCCTGTTCACGTGTAGATAAAAGCCTGAAACACTTGGAGAGCTTTAATTTTCTCTGCCCCATGCAGAGGTAACAGGATAAATGATCCACACCTCTGCTTACTTCTCTGTGGGGAAAACACACCTGTTCTGCATTGCTTGAGCCAAAGGGTGACTCATGGGAATGCAAACGTTCTCACTGACCTCCCGAGAGCCACATCAAACACGGAGCCGTGGCAGGAAACAAACCTACCAGACTGTAGGTCACGGCAAGTTCGGCTCTGGACTGTATTTCACCTGCAAACTGTTAACAATACAGGCAGCTCCAGAGGGAGTGCCACCAAAACACCCCCGGTTCAGCTTTGTGTTGACAAGAGCAGCTAAGGACACAGACAATAATAGACCCAGAGCTAGGTTCTTGACACCACTGGTTCCCTAGGGCCTAGGTTTCTGGCCCTATGCCCAGTGCAATTCAAATCTGTTATTATTATTATTTATTTGGATTTCAGTAGGACCTAACAGCCCCAGTCCATTGTGCCAGGTGCTGTATATGTGTTTGTTATTTATATTACCATACGATTTAGGGGACCCAGTCACGGACTAGGCCCCATTGTGCCAGGTGCTGCACAAACACAACACAAAAGACAATCCCTGCCATGAAGAGCTGACAATCTATCAATGGGATCACGCTTCAAGCTGTGCACAGTCTCTTCACAAGCGCACAGTCAACCTGTGGAACTCCTTGCCAGAGGATGTTGTGAAGGCCAAAACTATAACAGGGTTCAAAAAAGAACTAGATAAATTCATGGAGGATTAGGGTTGCCACCCGGCCAGTCCGAGTTCCGGCTTGTGTGTCCAGGTGCCATTTGACAAGACCTG
>NW_027059332.1:0-2000 GCF_011386835.1 Chrysemys picta bellii | reverse complement strand
CCAGGGGGTTTCTCAAGGGGAAAGGGATGGAAAAACTCTCTACTGTGGGGGGACAGAGGAGGGAAAGAACCATACACACCACGCAATTTCGGAAGGGATGCTAATGAGCAGTGGTGGATTAGCTCCACCCACCTGGCGCTCTCACCGGGGAGTGGGGGAAGCCCCTGCACCCTGACCCCACTCCCTGATAGGAGCACCAGGAGTGCAGAGGGGCTGCAGATGGAAGAGGTGGGGAGGGACCCCCACTTGCTCTCACCCAGGGCCACACAAACCCCTAATCTGCCTCTGCTAATGAGAGCAGGCGAAGAACCTACATAGACTAATGTGTAAGCAGCTGCTTAACTGACCTACAAACACAAATAAAGCAAAACCGGCAAGAGCAGTCTCCTCACTCAAGAAACATAATTACGAATACAATACAAACAACTAATCAAAGAGCTATAAATGAGCCATAAATCTATGCACATTGCAAACAAAACAGCACTATTCATAGCACAAAGTGTTTGTTCTGTTTTTTTTTAACCAGTTTATTCTCCACAAGGGGAGGTGCACCGTTCCTAGAAGCGCTGCAATACCGGGGTGATGCGTGGAGTAGACGGAGCAAGCTCCTATTCCATCTCCCTGCTCCAAAAATCCATTTAATGCGGAGTTCTTAGAGAACGTGTCAGATAATAAACTGATCAGAGCATTTATTAAAGCTAATGTTAAAATTACATTATACACAGCTTAAGGGAAGAGTGTCGGTATATCTGGGATTGCTGCTCCAGAGGGCTCTGCCAGCCCCAGAACCGGCTGCGAGCCGTCGAAGGGCAGTGGAGAGCTGAGGAGCATCTGCAGCCCTGCGGCCCCAGTCACCAGCAGCAGGAGCAGACAGGGAGCGCCAAGGCCGCCGGTACCATGGCACCAGCCAGAACAGCAGCCCCCGGCACTGCCCGGCTCCGCCTCTGACCTGCCCAAGGGGCGGGGCCGCAGGGGGGGGAAAGGAGGAGGCGGGGCTGACACTTGCTGGAGGAGGAGCAGTGGGCAGGGTCACAGGCAGGGGCGGGGCCCAGGACCCTGCGCTCTGCAATAAAAATTTTAAAATTCTGTGCACAATATTTTCAAATTCTGCAAAATTCTGCATATTTTATTTTTCAAAATAACACAATATAATCACTCCAGTTTCAATTATTTTTGGTCATTTATTTCAAAATATCAGTCAGCAAGTGTCCGTAACAATACAGACAACAAAAACGATTCAGGAAATGTTTTTTGACAAATAGATTTCTTACTAGGCATATTAATACAGAACTCTGAGTAGTAATTCATTTAAACTACAATACAGAACCGTATTTCCCACACCCCTCAGAAGCAGTGCAAAGGCTGGGGGGAGTTGGGGTAATGGAGGAGCTGAGGGAGAGGGAAGTAATTCCTGGGAAGGAGCCTGGGTGTGAACTTGGAGGATTGTTGGGTCTGGGTGGGAAAAGTATGGAACAAGTTTTTTGGGGGGGAGCAGGGAGGGATTGTTAGTGAACTTCCCCCATGCAGACCCCGATTGACCCCCTGGCCTCTCCCATTCAGTCAGGCACATCTGCCTCCGTCCCCACATGGCCCTCCATACCCACTCTGACACCCCCACTTTCCCCATCCCCATGTGGCCCTGCATCTCCCTCCCCCCTGTGGCCCTAGGCTGCCACTCCCATTCAGCCCCTGCCCCAGTCTGTTCTCCCCCATTAGCCCCTATGAGCCCCTGTCTGACCCCCCAGCACCCCACGCTGTCTGTCTCCCCATAGTCCCTGCCCCAGTCTGTTCTCCCCCATTAGCCCCTATGAGCCCCTGGCTGACCCCCCAGCACCCCACGCTGTCTGTCTCCCCATAGCCCCTGTCTGACCCCTCCAGCACCCCACGCTGTCTGTCTCCCCATAGCCCCGTCTCCTGACCTGACCTGACCTGACAGGTGCTGTGAAGAAGGCAGCTCTCTCTCTTCTCTAGCTCTCCTGGAGCTAATGCTCTGTTCTATC
>NW_027059331.1:0-2000 GCF_011386835.1 Chrysemys picta bellii | reverse complement strand
TTGGGCGGTGCGGCGTGGCACTCGGGGGGGCCAGGGGTTTTGGCGGCCCGGCGCTTGGGCGGGGATTTCGGCGGCCTGGCGCGGCACTGGGGGGGGGGGAAGGGTTTTGGCAGCATGGTGCTCGGGAGGGGCAGGGGTTTCGGCAGCGCGGCGCTCGGGGGGTGGTGGTGTTACGGCGGGGTGGAGCTCTTTTTTTTTTTGCCCGGGGCGGCAAAAGAGTTAGAGACGACCCTGCCTCCTCCACCCCACCCCACGTCCCGCAGTCGGGACCATGCCCTAGCGCTGCACTGGGGTCACCCCACTCCCTGTAGCCTAGACCTGGGGGCTGGAACACGTTGTGCAGTGCGGGGGCTGAGAGCCATTGAACCAAACTGCAACCCCTGGATCTGATAGAAAGCACTTGCAGCCCGGGGAGAGGGGGTGTGCAGCAGCCCCCCAGCCCCCCTAGTTCCAGTGCCTCTGACCTGAGAAGTCCCTGGGCAGAGGGAGGAGGGAGAGTGCCCCCACCCCCGCAGGCTGGGCTCCTGCACAGACAGGCCTGATTTCCCATCCAGCGCATCTGCAGCGTGTTGAGCCAGCAGTTCTGTACGGAGCTTGCTCCCGACCCAGCCACGCCACCGACTTGCTGCTGGGGAGCCTCTGCCGCAAACCCCGAGTCTCCTGCTTCGGGGGGAGGGAGCGCAACGGGCCCGGGGCTGCGCCCTCCACGCGGGGTCCTGAGAGGCCCAGCCGCACCGGGCTCGCAGCGGCTTTAATTAGTGCAAGGGCTGGCTTCCAGCAACAGCTGAAGAGGCAGGGCGGGGGCGCAGGCGGCGCATTACAGGCCTAGCTGGACTGAGCGTGTGCACGCGCGGGAGGGGCTGCAAAGGACAGGATGGGCCCGATTTTCCCTTCGGCGTTTGTTAAATCGATTGCAGAAGAAAGTGCTGAAATAGCGGGACAGACACTCTCCTGTGTGAGTCCCTGAGCCTGGAACAGGGGCCAGAGACTGCTGACTCCAGGCATCTGCCAGACACTGAGCTCCGCAGGAGGAAGAGGGGTGCGGGGCGGGAGCCTGCCCACCTTGGGCTTGCTGCAGAAGCAGTGAGGCTCCACCGGCACTTTTGGGGGAGGGGCAAGGCTGGGGAGCAGGAAGAGGGCAATTCCTAGAGGGGGAGGCACTGGGGATATGGAGGGGTTCAGGCATAGGCCTGAGCACTGGGAGACATGAGTGCTATGCCCTGCTCTGCCAGTGATTTGCTGTGTGACCTTGGGCAAATCTCTTCCCCATGCCTCAATTTCCTCATCCATGTAATAGGGACATGCTCACTTAGTAGGGCTGCATTAGTAGGAGCATTGCCAGCAGATCGAGGAAAGTGACTATTCCCCTCTATTCGGCACTGGTGAGGCCACACCTGGAGTATTGCGTCCAGTTTGGGGCCCCCCACTACGGAAGGGATGTGGACAAATTGGAGAGAGTCCAGCGGAGGGCAACAAAAATGATTAGGGGGCTGGAGCACATAACTTACGAGGAGAGGCTGAGGGAACTGGGGTTATCTGCAGAAGAGAAGAGTGAGGGGGGATTTGATAGCAGCCTTCAACTACCTGAAGGGGGGTTCCAAAGAGGATGGATCTAGACTGTTCTCAGTGGTGGCAGATGACAGAACAAGGAGCAATGGTCTCAAGTTGCAGTGGGAGAGGTTTAGGTTGGATATTAGGAAACACTATTTCACTAGGAGGGTGGTGAAGCACTGGAATGGGTTACCTAGGGAGGTGGTGGAATCTCCTTCCTTAGAGGTTTTTAAGGTCAGGCTTGACAAAGCCCTGGCTGGGATGATTTAGTTGGGGTTGGTCCTGCTTTGAGCAGGGGGTTGGACTAGATACCTCCTGGGGTCCCTTCCAGCCCTGATGTTCTATGACTCTCTGACTTACATGGGGGGTGGAGGAGGGCACTGCAAGGCTTAACAAATGAATGCTTAAAGACCTTGGTGTCCAGTGCCTTGAACAGACCTGTACTGCCT
>NW_027059330.1:0-2000 GCF_011386835.1 Chrysemys picta bellii | reverse complement strand
GCCTTTCAAATTCAACTGTATCTAGGGTGACCCCACCTGTATTTCAAGTTCCGTAATAGAGGACACTGCTGCGGGGGGAGGGGGGAGCTCGAGGGGGTATTTTGGGGTGCTGGAGGGGGGTGTGTGTACTGGGAGATGGTATTTGGGAGGTGCTGGACTAGGGTTACCATATTTCAGCAAGCAAAAAAGAGGATGGGAGGAGCCCCACCCCCCATCCTGCCCTAGCCCCGCCCCCTCCCACTTCCCGCCCCCCCTCAGAACCCCCAACCCTCCCCCGTTCCTTGTCCCCTGACTGCCCCCTCCTGGGACCCCTGCCCCTAACTGCCCCCCAGGACTCCACCCCCTACCTAAGTTTCCCTGCCTCTTGTCCCCTGACTGCCCCCTCCTGAGACCCTCCCCCCATCCTAACTGGCCCCCTAGGACCCTACCCCCTACCTGTACCCTGATTGCCCCAACCCTTATCCACACCCTCACCCCCAGACAGACCCCTGGGACTCCCACGCCCCATCCAACCACTCCCCACCCCGACAGCCCCCCCAGAACTCCCGACCCATCTAAACCCCTCTGCTCCCTGTCCCCTGACTGCTCCAATCCCTCTCCCCACCCCTGCCCCCTGACAGCCCTGCCCCCAGAACTCCCAACCCCCACCCCCGCTCCTTGTCCCCTGACTGCCCCCTCCTGGGACCCCTGCTCCTACCTGCCCTCCAGAACCCCACCCCCTACCTAAGCCTCCCTGTTCCTTGTCCCCTGACTGCCCCTCCTAAACCCCCCCCAAATGCCCCCCAGGACCCTACCCCCTACCTGTATCCTGACTGCCCAAAACCTTCTCCACCACCCCCAAAAAGCCCCCCCCGAACTCCCGACCCCCCCGTCTCTTGACTGCCCCCTCCAAAATCTCCCTGCCCCTTCTTCTGCCCCCTGTCTCCCTTACCCTGCCGCTCAGAACATGGTGTTGGGCTCTGTGCGGAGCCAGACACGTGGCTTGCGCTCCCCAGCGCAACACACAACCCGGTCCCTGCCCCCGCACAGTGCTGCCGGAGCGGGGCGCTGGGCTGCAGGGGAGGAGGAGCTGCCGAGGCCGATGCAAACGGCCCGGCCGTCCGGCTCAGAATGGGGGGGGGAGCTCTACGGCTGCTCCGGAGTCCAGCCGGCAAGCTGCGGGGGAAGGGCTCTGGCTGCCAGAGCCCCATGCGAGCGGCTGACTTTCCTGCAGCCCTCCCAGCCGCGCCTCGCTCTGCATGGGGGGGAAATCCCGGACATTTTCAGTGATTTACAAATTCCCCCCCCGGACGCTGTTTTTAACACAAAAAGGAGGACATGTCCGGGTAAATCCGGACGAATGGTAACCCTAGTGTCTCCAGTCCCAGCCCCTGGAGGTGCCCTCACCCATCTCCCCCTCTGCCCAGCCTGGGTGAGTTTAAAGGCTCTGGCTGGAGGGAAGGCCCCAGAGGAGCCTGGGTAACAGAGCTGATTTGTCATGCAACAGGCCGTGAGCCACGGGGAGCAGCCAGGCAGCAACAGGAGGGGGCGAAGTCAGGGCTTAATTTGTACTGAAAGTGGAGCCGGGCTCACGCAGTCTTTATACTTTCATAACTGACGCGGCAAACCCAGCGGTGCCGGGCTCTGAACTGCCAGGCCCGGAGGTGCCGGGGCTCTGAACTGCCAGGCCCAGTGGTGCCGGGCTCTGAACTGCCAGGCCCAGAGGTGCCGGGGCTACGAACTGCCAGGCCCGGAGGTACCGGGGCTGCGAACTGCCAGGCCCGGAGGTGCCGGGCTCTGAACTGCCAGGCCCAGTGGTGCCGGGCTCTGAACTGCCAGGCCCGGAGGTGCCGGGGCTACGAACTGCCAGGCCCAGTGGTGCCGGGTCTCTGAACTGCCAGGCCCGGAGGTGCCGGGCTCTGAACTGCCAGGCCCAGAGTTGCCGGGGCTCTGAACTGCCAGGCCCGGAGGTGCCGGGCTCTGAACTGCCAGGCCCAGAGGTGTCGGGCTCTGAACTGCCA
>NW_027059329.1:0-2000 GCF_011386835.1 Chrysemys picta bellii | reverse complement strand
GGCCCGGAGGTGCCGGGGATACGAACTGCCAGGCCCAGAGGTGTCGGGGCTCTGAACTGCCAGACCCAGCGGTGCCGGGCTCTGAACTGCCAGGCCCGGAGGTGCCAGGCTGTGAACTGCCAGGCCCTGCCAGACCCAGCGGTGCCGGGCTCTGAACTGCCAGGCCCGGAGGTGCCAGGCTGTGAACTGCCAGGCCCAGCGGTGCCGGGCTCTGAACTGCCAGGCCCGGAGGTGCCGGGGCTACGAACTGCCAGGCCCAGGGGTGCCGGGACTCTGAACTGCCAGGCCCAGAGGTGCCGGGACTCTGAACTACCAGGCCCGGAGGTGCCGGGGCTACGAACTGCCAGGCCCGGAGGTGCCTGGGCTCTGAACTGCCAGGCCCGGAGGTGCCTGGGCTCTGAACTGCCAGGCCCGGAGGTGCCGGGGCTCTGAACTGCCAGGCCCGGAGGTGCCGGGGCTCTGAACTGCCAGGCCCGGAGGTGCCAGGCTCTGAACTGCCAGGCCCGGAGGTGCCGGGGATAGGAACTGCCGGGCCCGGAGGTGCCAGGCTCTGAACTGCCAGGCCTGGAGGTGCCGGGCTCTGAACTGCCAGGCCCAGGGGTGCCGGGCTCTGAACTGCCAGGCCCAGCGGTGCCGGGGCTTTGAACCGCCAGGCCCGGAGGTGCCGGGGCTCTGAACCGCCAGGCCCGGAGGTGCCAGGCTCTGAACTGCCAGGCCCGGAGGTGCCGGGGCTCGGAACCTCCAGGCCCGGAGGTGCCGGGCTCTGAACCGCCAGGGCCAAAGGCGCCAGGGCTCTGAATGGCCAAGCCCAGAGGTGTCTGGGGTCGGCCCTGACAAGCCCTGGCACAAATGAAGTACTGGGCCAAGTTCTGTAGCTGTGGGGTCTGAGGCTGCTGGGGTCAGAATCTCAATGTGGGCACCAGCTGTGCTGGGCAGGGTGAGGGCTGCAGGCCCCTAGATGGGGCTGGGGGGCAGAGGGTGTGCCCGGGGCATTTTGTCCCCTCGGGTCTCACGTGGGGTCACTGAAATCTGGCCCTGAGGAAGGGAACATTGTAATTCTCCCAGAGAGGGATATCTGCAAAGTCCCATGAAATATTTCATTCCCTCAGGTTGTCAGGGTCTCGGCACCCTGTACCACAGCGCCTCCTAGCGCTGAGCTGGGGTATTGGGGCCAGCCGGGACAGAGAGTGGGAGACCAGCCACACGTGGGCCCCATGGGGACGAGAAGCTGCCCTCACAAGGGGCAGTTGCAGGGCAGCTGAGCCTGACGGTCCCCCCCCAAATCTCCGCAAGCTCCCAAAGGCAGGGCACAGAGACAGGGCTGGGAAGAGCATGTTCCGCCCACCCCCCAGCTGTGGGAGGTGGGCCACATCACTAGTTCGGGGGCAATGAGCGAGCACGAGGCCTGGCTGGGCGCACAAGTGAGACCAGTTTGATGGTCTCAGCTGCTCCCGTACAGCGCCATAACCCTGGCCCAGAGGCACTGCCCAGCGCTGGGCACTGGGCCTGGGGACGGGCACCGCAGAGACCAGGAGTGGCACGTGGAGCCGGCCTCGAAGGACTCCTGGCTCGCCGACCAAGCAGGGAGCTGACCCATGGTCTGAGAGGTCACAGAGCCCAGCTGGGACATGGCAGCTTCCTGGCCTCCTCCAGATGCTGGCTGCCCCTCCCTGCCTCCCAGAGGGGTCCCCCGGGGTCCGTCCCCCTCATGGGCAGCCTGTCGGAGCCATGCTCCCGCCCCAGCAGCCTGCTGTATCCCGTCAGGCTCTGGACCCTCCAGAATCAATCCAGTCTCCGTCTCTTCCAAGCTCATGGAGGCCCCGCCCCTGCCTGGCCTGACCCCAGCGCAAGCCCCTTCTGCTCCCGTGGGCGAGACGTGTTCCTGGAGCCGCATGTCCTGAGCTCTGTCCCCACCGTGGTGTCTGCACATCCCCCGTCCCACAGCCTGCAGCCCAGGCTGCCGTACCCTGCCCCCCCAGCCGTGCCCCCAGCCCTGGGAT
>NW_027059328.1:0-2000 GCF_011386835.1 Chrysemys picta bellii | reverse complement strand
CAGGCACCCACCCTCTCGGCAGCTTTGGGACCCCAGCCGTAGCATGAACTCCCCCCTTTTCTCCCCAGCTCTGCGAGGCAGGGCCGAGTGCCGGGAACACCTGGCAGAGCCTCCGTCCTGAGCTCTCAGGGTCTCGACAGCAGCCTGGGGGGGCAGTTTGCTCCCACAGACGGAGGCGACGAGGCTGGTTTTAAAAAGGGCTGGATGAAGAGCAGTAATAATGGTTAAGCAACTAGAGCAGAGGCCTGGGGCTCAGGACACCTGGGTTCTATTCCCAGCTCTGCCAGTGACTTGCTGGGTGACGTGGGCAAGTCGCTGGCCCGATCTGTGCCTCAGTTTCCCCGCGGGTGCAATTGTTAGTGCTTATGTCACGCTCCACCAGTCAGGCACAAAGCCAAGGCTCCTGCCCCAGAGTGAAGCTCTGTGTGAGTCCCAGTAGTACCTCCTACTGCACAGGCCCCCCAGGCCGAGCCCGAGGCGCTCGGGAACTGAGCAGGACCCGCGTGCCCATGGTCACCGTGGAGAGTGTTCATTACTGACCTCGTTCTGTGGTAAAGAACATTCCGGTTCCCCCCGCAGCACTGTTTGCTATCGCTCTCTCCAGCGTAGCGGGTGCCACGTCTGCGGAATTCCTAGCCCAAGCTACGTTTGAGATACACAGCGGCAAAGCCAGACGATCTCTCTAAAGGGGAACTCCAGCCGTTTTGCCAGTCCCGGATCTCACAAGTGTCTGGTTCAATCCACCTCCAACTTGGGGGCAAAAATCTCTGGAAGGAGACGGTATGCAACTCAAAGGAGAAACGGAGCTTCTTGGAACACAGCAGAGGGTCAAAATTGGCTTTCTACTGAAAACTGTCTTGGAGGCCAGTACCACGGCCCCATACTCACCCGAGTGAGAATTTGCCCAAGCTGTGGGAATTAACCGCCCCGTGTGTGATCACTAAAGAGCACCAAAGGGCAAGGTCTCTTGTGCGCATCTCCCCTGACTCCAGCAACCTAGGGCTTTCTACCAGCACATGGGGGCGCTGGGGTCTGCCCTGACTGTGAGGGGCGAGTGCATGCCTCCTCCCAGGGCCAGCTCCAGGCACCAGCCGACCAAGCATGTGCTTGGGGTGGCACCTTGGAAGGGGCAGCCAATCTTGGGGTGCCGGGGGCACTCGGGGTTTTTTGGGTTTTTTTGGTTTGGTGGGGCGGCACTCGAGGTTTTTTGTTTGTTTGTTTTTGTTTCAGTGGCGCGGCATGGGGGGGTGGGGGCTTTGGCGGTGTGGCGCGGCGCTAGGGGGGACGGGGGTTGGTGCAGCATGGCGCTCGGGATTTAGGTGGCCCGGCGCGGCCCGGCGTTTGAGGTTTGGGCGGTGCGGCGTGGTGCTCGGGGGAGGCGGGGGTTTTGGCGGCCCGGCTCTTGGGCAGGGATTTCGGCGGCCTGGCGTGGCACTGGGGGGGGGGGGAAGGGTTTTGGCAGCATGGTGCTCGGGAGGGGCAGGGGTTT
This sequence comes from Chrysemys picta bellii, assembly GCF_011386835.1. Classification (NCBI taxonomy): domain Eukaryota; kingdom Metazoa; phylum Chordata; order Testudines; family Emydidae; genus Chrysemys; species Chrysemys picta. Next base: position 511 of record NW_027059328.1, on the reverse strand, counting down.
CGGCAGCGCGGCACTCGGGGGGGCGGGTGTTACGGCGGGGTGGAGCTCTTTTTTTTTGCCCGGGGCGGCAAAAAAGTTAGAGACGACCCTGCCTCCTCCACCCCACCCCACGCCCCGCAGTCGGGACCATGCCCTAGCGCTGCACTGGGGTCACCCCACTCCCTGTAGCCTAGACACGGGGGCTGGAACACATTGTGCAGTGCGGGGGCTGAGAGCCATTGAACCAAACTGCAACCCCTGGATCTGATAGAAAGCACTTGCAGCCCGGGGACGGGGGGTGTGCAGCAGCCCCCCAGCCCCCCTAGTTCCAGTGCCTCTGACCTGAGAAGTCCCTGGGCAGAGGGAGGAGGGAGAGTGCCCCCACCCCCGCAGGCTGGGCTCCTGCACAGACAGGCCTGATTTCCCATCCAGCGCATCTGCAGCGTGTTGAGCCAGCAGTTCTGGACGGAGCTTGCTCCCGACCCAGCCACGCCACCGACTTGCTGCTGGGGAGCCTCTGCCGCAAACCCCG
>NW_027059327.1:0-2000 GCF_011386835.1 Chrysemys picta bellii | reverse complement strand
TCTGGTTACAAGGTCAGGGGAACAGGGCTGCAGGGAGCAGGGGGCCTATGTTAGGCCCAAAAACCGAAAAACATGCTTATCTCGGCTTCTGCTTGTTATCCCAGTAAACATGCTTATCTCAGTTCTCACTGTCGTTTCCCATGCATGAAGCTGCACGTATACAGGATGTATAGAAGATATATGGAAAAGGGGAGGGGGTTGGACGGACCCTGGGAAGGGAATGTAAAGGACGGGAAGCTAAACAGATGTATCCTGATTACTACTAGAACTGAATTTAAACAATGCATAGGTTAGCAGAATTTAGACACGCTAAGTTGTTTGTCTCTCTGTATAAAAAAGGGCCCAGTTGTGCTTGTAAGGTGTGTCTCTCTCTCTGGCACTAGCCGAGGGGAGCACCCACTCAGCTGACTGATCAATAAAGAACTTGAAGCCGTCTTCTAGACTCCCGTGCCTCCTTGGGGTAATTGGGCAGCTCCAGGGGGAAACGAGCCCATTTGGCTAACACCTAGAGGGACTGTCCCATCTCCCAGCCATGGTGCTGAGTGCGATAGTTCCCCCCACTCCCACCCCAGGCAATGGTCTGCTGCTGAAGTAGCCTAGCAGTGCTTAATTTGTGCCTCCGGGCCCAGCAGTTCAGAGCCCAGCACCTCCGGGCCTGGCGGTTCAGAGCCACGGCACCTCCGGGCGTGGCGGTTCAGAGCCCCAGCACCTCTGGGTCTGGCCGTTCAGAGCCCCGGCACCTCGAAGCCCAGCAGTTCAGAGCCCCGGCACCTCTTTCATTACTAATTAAGCCCTCTTGCTCAGCCTTTGACTGGGACCCAGAGCAGGCTGGGGGAGGAGGGAAGGTGTGTCAGCACGGTACTAGGGGGCGCTGTGCTGCAGGGGGCAATTCCAAAGGGCAGAGCTGTTACTGATCCCCTCCAGTCCCCTCCGAAAACCCAACCCCCCTGCTCCCCTCCATCCTCCTCCTAACTCCCACCCTGCACCCTATCCATCCCCCCCCGCTCCCCTCCATCCTTCTCCTAACTCCCACCCTGCACCCTATCCATCCCCCCCCCGCTCCCCTCCATCGTCCTCCTAACTCCCACCCTGCACCCTATCCATCCCCCCCCGCTCCCCTCCATCCTTCTCCTAACTCCCACCCTACACCCTATCCATCCCCCCCGATCCCCTCCATCCCCTCCCTGAACCACTCCACCCCCCCTCAATCCCCTGCACCCCCAACCTGTACCCCTCCAATCATCCCCTTCCTGATTCTTCTCACTCCCATCCCCCTCCCCTTTGCCACCCTCACTCCAGCATCCCCTCCCCCTTTCTGGGGGCAGGGCGGTCCCTCTTGCTCTCTGGCTTCCCAGGGCCCTCGCTGGCCGCACGTGGGACCAGCCCGGCCCAACACAAAGGCAGGTCCCCTCCTGTTGCATCTGCCTGTGGCTGGGTCTCCGGAGCGCGGACTAAGGGGCTGGCCTGGCTCCCCTCCCAGCCGGCCGGGAAGGGCCAGCCCCGCAGCACGGTGCGCTGAGCTCCGCGGGAGCTGCTCCGGACCGGGCAGAGGTGCTGGAGGCTGTGCCCGGTTCTGGCCATTGCTCCCTGCGCAGGAGCGCGGCCCAAGGGGCCGTAGCTCGGCCGGAGCCGGCCGGAGACCCTAGCTCGGGGGGGCTCCCGGAGGACAGGGGAGCTGCCATCTCCGAGCCGGGCAGCGGGGGGCGGATTCGGCCCGACTCCTGCCCCCCCACCCCTCTGGTAGCCCGGCTTGGCAGGCAGCCTGCGCCCTGGGCGCATCTTAGCTCCCTGCCCGGGGTGCGGGGCTGGGCGGAGAGCACCGGCCCCGAGCCGAATGGGGGTCCGGAGGTGCGGGAGGGGCGGAACGGGGGAGGGGGGAGGAGGTGGGGGAGGGGCGGAACGGGGGAGGGGAGTTCCCGGCTCCTTACTGCGCTGCGCCACTCGCTAGTGATTTGAACCGGTATTTCGAAATAAAATATTCATGAGAACCGCGGTAGCCC
>NW_027059326.1:0-2000 GCF_011386835.1 Chrysemys picta bellii | reverse complement strand
CGCCCAGCCAGGCAGAGCCCGCGAGGGGCACAGACCAGCTCCTCCCCCACACACGTGGTGGAATTAATTTGGTGCTATTTCCATTGCCTTTTACACACCCCTCCCCCCACAGACCTCCCCTCATACACACAGACCTCCCCCCCAACTCCCCAAACAGCCCTCCCCCATAGAGCCCCCTATCCACAGACCTTCCCCCACTCCCACCCCCCACACCCCTCCCCCCACAGACCTCCCCTCATACACACAGACCTCCCCCCCAACTCCCCAAACAGCCCCCCCACAGAGCCCCCCTATCCACAGACCTTCCCCCACTCCCACCCCACACACCCCTCCCCCCCCAGACCTCCCCTCATACACACAGACCTCCCCCCCAACTCCCAAACAGCCCTCCCCCATAGAGCCCCCCATATCCACAGACCTTCCCCCACTCCCACCCCACACACCCCTCCCCCCACAGACCTCCCCTCATACACACAGACCTCCCCCCAACTCCCCAAACAGCCCTCCCCCATAGAGCCCCCCTATCCACAGACCTTCCCCACTCCCACCCCCCACACCCCTCCCCCACAGACCTCCCCTCATACACACAGACCTCCCCCCAACTCCCAAACAGCCCTCCCCCATAGAGCCCCCCTATCCACAGACCTTCCCCCACTCCCACCCCACACAGCCCCTCCCCCCACAGACCTCCCCTCATACACACAGACCTCCCCCCCAACTCCCCAAACAGCCCTCCCCCATAGAGCCCCCCATATCCACAGACCTTCCCCCACTCCCACCCCCCACACCCCTCCCCCCACAGACCTCCCCTCATACACACACAGACCTGCCCCCCAACTCCCCAAACAGCCCTCCCCCATAGAGCCCCCTATCCACAGACCTTCCCCCACTCCCACCCCACACCCCTCCCCGCACAGACCTCCCCTCATACACACAGACCTCCCCCCCAACTCCCCAAACAGCCCTCCCCCATAGAGCCCCCTATCCACAGACCTTCCCCCACTCCCACCCCACACACCCCTCCCCCCACAGACCTCCCCTCATACACACACAGACCTCCCCCCCAACTCCCCAAACAGCCCTCCCCCATAGAGCCCCCCTATCCACAGACCTTCCCCCACTCCCACCCCCCACACCCCTCCCCGCACAGACCTCCCCCCTCATACACACAGACCTCCCCCCCAACTCCCCAAACAGCCCTCCCCATAGAGCCCCCTATCCACAGACCTTCCCCACTCCACCCCACACACCCCTCCCCTCCACAGACCTCCCATCATACACACACAGACCTCCCCCCCAACTCCCAAACAGCCCCCCCCAGAGCCCCCCATACTCACAGACCTTCCCCCACTCCCACCCCCCACACGCCTCCCCCCACAGACCTCCTCTCATACACACACAGACCTCCCCCCCAATTCCCCAAACAGGCCCTCCACCCATAGAGTCCCCCCTATCCACAGATCTTCCCCACTCCCATCCCACACCCCTCACCCCACAGACCTCCCCTCATACACACAGACCTCCCCCCACAACTCCCAACACAGAGCCCCCATACCCATAGAGTCCCCCCTATCCACAGGACCTTCCCCCACTCCCACCCCACACACCCCTCCCCCACAGACCTGCCCTCATACACACACAGACCTCCCCCCACAACTCCCCACACAGCCCTCCCCCACAGAGCCCCCCATATCCACAGACCTTCCCCCACCTCCACCCCACACACCCCCTCCCCCCACAGACCTCCCCTCATACACACACAGACCTCCCCCCCAACTCCCCAAACAGACCTTCCCCCACTCCCACCCCACACAGACCTCCCCTCAAACACACAGACCTCCCCCACAACTGCCCAAACTGCCCTCCCCCCACAGAGCCCCCCAGAACTCCTGACCCATCTAAACCCTCTGCTCCCTGTCCCCCCCTCCTGGGACCCCTGTTCCTAACTGCCCTCCAGAACCCCACCCCCTACCTAAGCCTCCCTGTTCCTTATCCCCTAA
>NW_027059325.1:0-2000 GCF_011386835.1 Chrysemys picta bellii | reverse complement strand
CAGGAATCACAGACTCCACAAGCCCCAAAGTTGGGGGTGAAAGTTGGTGTAAATCAGGAGCAGAAACGAGAGACTCAACAAGCCCCAGCACCAGGGGAGAAGGATGGTTTAACTCTGGAGCAGGAATCTGCAACTCAGCAAGATTCAGAGCCAAGGGAGAGAGAATTTCCTACAGGTAGTGCCTCTTATAATGTGCCATTAACTGTCTATAACTTAACTTTGATACTATTAACCAATAAAACATCATATTATTTGATTTACAAGAACCTTCTCTCTGTTTCTCTCCTCATACCACTCAGTGCCAATCCACAATGAAGCAGCATTTGATTTTTCTCTTCATTTTTCTCTATTCCTCACTTACAAAATGGATTCCATGAAAGTAATGTAGTTGAGAGCACTGTGACATCGTGCTCCTTCCCACAGTGAAATTCCATAGCAATCCAGTTAAACCTTAGGGAACATATTCTTCAAACCTTATTCAAACTAAATATCACTTACAATGGCTCATGTAAGTGCTACACCAGAGCCATAATTAAGCATTGTAGCACCCGGGGCAAGCAAGCATATTTATCCCCCCCGGAGGCAGTGCATTGTGGGGGGGGGGGGGGGCTCACTGGCTCATGTCCCCCCCAGAATTCTGCCCTCTATTTAGCACAGAGGTTTTCAAACTTTGGGGTGCACCTCCCTACAGGGACACACCCCACAGTTTAAAAACTGTCGCCTCCTGCCAGGAGCCAGCATGTAATGCAGCTATCCATCACAATTTGCTACCCCTAGACTAGAGAATGACAAAGGTGAGAAGTAGCAAATTGTGATGGATGGTTGTTACACACGCATGGTGCACCACACTCTGAACCAATACAAGTGCTCCTGGGGAGTACACTCACCACCGACAAAAGGCACCAAGCAGGCAGGCATAGAAGTGACATACTAACTACAGCACCTGTATGCTCATGTAACTTGGGTTAACATATGTTTGTAGTGTAGGAATGGCCTTAGGTATATGAATTCTTTGTGAGAGGTAACAGCAAAAGAATGAGACTGCTAGGGCCAGATTCACTCAGGGATTTAGGCTCCTACTTTTGTGGATCTGGGCCTACTGTACCATAAAGGCTCAGGAACAAAAAGGCACATAAAAAGAACCCCCAGATCATTTATTTCTTCTGGCAGCACCTCCCCCCTGGGTTGAACCCCAACTCCTACCCTCCATCCCAGATTTTGCTCCTCAGCCCCGCTCCTGCCCCTGCCTCCAGCTGTTTGACCCCACATACACACATACCACAGCGGGAGGGGTGGTTAGTTGTAGAAAGAATTTATCCACAGCTTTGAATACAATTCTTGTCAAGTCCAAAAGTTGTTGAGAATTAGAGCAGACTTTTTAGAAAAACATCCAAACTTGATGTAAAAATTGCCAGTAATGGAGAATCCATCACAGTCCATCACAACCCTTGGGAAGTTAAACATGTGTACCTTACCTCTAGTCTGAATTGATCTAGCTTTAACTTCCAGCCTTTGGATCATGTTATACCTTTGTCTGCTAGACCAAAAAACCCCTCTATCAAATTTCTGTAGGTTGTTCTTTTCTTGTTCCATATCAAGCCATGAAGTCCCATATCAGGTCACCTTTGATAATCATATTAAGCCAGGAAGTTCAAGAATGTATTCTGTGACTCTTACAGGGTCTTTTGTAAGGGCTTGATCCAAGAAGCCAATTCTGAAGATCATAGCTTTCCTTACAATGTTACATTCAAAAGTGTGGGCAGGTTTGAAAGCCTGGTCCTGGCACATCTTGCAGACTAGATATATCTTGGTCCCATCTATAGATTTGCCTTCCTGCAGGATGCCCTGTCTGCACTCTCGTGATTGTGGGGATGTTACTTTCTGAGATGCTTTGATATCAGAGAATCATTTATCTTTTGGATAAAAGGATCATTTATTTCAACTAATATTTACTTTGATAGGGTGTCAATATCCTCAACCATTGTCCTTGGCATCTGAAT
>NW_027059324.1:0-2000 GCF_011386835.1 Chrysemys picta bellii | reverse complement strand
TGCCAAGAAATCACCCTACCCTTACAATTAGTGTCTAATAGTGCCTTACAATTTACCGCCCCTGATTGGGTCAAACTGATTTTTCATACAGTTTAAGGCCAGAAGAGGTCAATGTGATCATCTAATTTGACCTCCTGCATAACAAAACCTTGCCCAATAATTTATGTATCAAGCCCATAATTATTATTTTTTTTTAGCTCTCACACATCTTTTAGCTAGATATCCAGTTGGAAAGACTTCAAGTGACAGACAATCCACCATTAGCAGGAGTGTTGTAAGCAAGACAGGAGAAGTAATTCTTCCACTCTACACAGCTGCAATAAGGCCTCAACTGCAGTATTGTGTCCAGTTCTGGGTGCCACATTTCAGGAAACATGGGAACAAATTGGAGAGAGTCCAGAGAAGAGCAACAAAAATGATTAAAGGTCTAGAAAACATGACCTATGAGGGAAGATTGAAAGAATTAGGTTTGTTTAGTGTGGAAAAGAAAAGACTGAGAGGAGACATAACAGTTTTCAAATACCTAACAGGTTGTTACAAGGAGAAGGGAGAAAAAATATTCTCCTTAACCTCTGATGATAGGACAAGAAGCAATGGGCTTAAATTGCAGCAAGGGAGGTTTAGGTTGGACATTAGGAAAAAATCCTAATCGTCAGGGTGGTTAGGCACTGGAATAAATTGCCTGGGGAGGTTGTGGAATCTCCATCATTGGAGATTGTTCAGAGCAGGTTAGAGAAACACCTGTCAGGGATGTTCTTGATGGTGCTTGGTCCTGCCATGAGTGCAGGGGCCTGCACTTGATGACATCTCGAGGTCCCTTCCAGTCCTATGATTCTGTCATGGATTAAGTGATGCTTTTTGTTAAGATGGCTGGTGCTAGTAGCTGGGTATGGCTCTGTTTTTTGCCCCCTTCCTCTCCCTGCACAGTTCTCAGCTCTAGGATACCGCTGCTTCTGTAGGCCACGCAGCAGGCTCCCCAGCCTTTAGAATTGCTTTTCCCCCTGCCCTGGGTCTGAGCTGTGTTGGGGGCAGGGGAGTGAGATGAAAACTCCACGGTGTTTGGGTGAGGGCAGAAAGGGGGTGGCAGCAGCTGCAGGCAAAAGGGAGCAAATTGCATGGAAAAGAGGGGAAATGTTTGACTGGGTGTCATGGGTCTGAAAGGTAGTGGGCCTAGGGTTTAGGCTGTGATACCTCAGACTACTTCAATCTCTCCATTCCTGAGGAGAGCCCTGTTGGGTCATACATATAAAATCAAAGGATCCTAGAAGGAGCCTGGCATGTGGTTGAAACTTGCCCGTAGCTCAATGTTATTAGTTTTACAGTAGCAACTGGAGGTGCAAACTGAGACCAGAGCCCCAGAGTCCTTGATTTCAATGGGGCTTCTTACAGTCTAAAGCATGTTAAGCATGTGCTTATGTTTCCTTGGATTGGGGTTAGCGAGCTCAGTACCTTGCTGGTCTGAGCTCTTATTCTGGGTGAGCTGAGAAGTTGGGAAATGTCTGTAGATCCTAGGAGAGCTGTTAAAGCAGAATTGCAAAGGAACTGGAGGGATTTGACAGCTTTATATGGCATAGTGTATGGATGCAGTAGCTTAAGGGATACTAAACATCACACTTCAGGGCTTAAACCAATCTCTAATTATTAGAGATCATGGCAGGATGTGGGGAAGGGCTGATTATTCCACAGCTGCCTATTGAAGGTTATTAAACCTTCTTTTGAAACCTCTGATACTAGCCACTATCAGAGACATGATACTGCACTAGATGGAGCTCAGGTCTGATCCAATCTGGCAATTTCTATGTGTTTATCCAGGATTTCATAATAAGACCGGTGAATCCAAATGCTTCTGCAGACCAAAGTCCTTCTAAAGAGAGAATCTGAACCAGTGGGTGCTGCCCCATTCCAAACGGAGTGACCGTAGGCACTTATCGGCCAGAGAGGGGGTGCTCGTGACAGGCGGGTGTCGAGGCCGTTACACTGAAAACTGAAATCTGAAGTCA
>NW_027059323.1:0-2000 GCF_011386835.1 Chrysemys picta bellii | reverse complement strand
CTGTCTTCCTCTAAACCATCGGTGTGTCCCAATGACCCTAACCCTATTTGCACAACTTCACATTTCTGTTCATCCATTTATTATACCCTGCCTCTTTCTGGCTCATTTTCCTTTGCCTTCAGGAATATTACTGTATCCCCTATCGTAAAACAAAGTAAACAATGTCCCCTCCACTTTACATCCATGCTCCTTGTACTGTCTGCTTCAGCGGTTAAAAATAGGGAGCTAGTCACAGATACCATTTTCCCTTATACATTTGTCACTAAAAGACTCCCACCCACTAACCGTCTGCAAAGCATCCCTCAGTTTTTGAGAGTCCTATCACTCATGGTGAGCATGGGGATAGTGCAGTCCATAGCTTTGTCTCATGACACCTTTTCTATGGCCAGCTATTTGATCAACTCACCAGTACAGTAAAAAGCTGTGTTATCCGGCATGTTGGTGGAATGGGGGGTGGGTGCTGGTTAGTCAAAAAATCCTGTTAACTAAGAGTTATACTTAGCAATGGAGGGAGGGAGTTGGGGTGCAGGAGGGGGCTCAGGGCTGGGGGTTGGAGTGTGGGAGGGGATGCGGGGCATGGGGTCTGGGAGGGAGTTTGAGTGCAGGAGGTTTGGGGCTCAGGAGGTGTTTCAGGGTCCTGGATACGGCTGGTGCAGCTCCCTGCAAGCGATGACATGTCTCTGCTGCTCCTAGGTGGAGGCATGGCCAGGCAGCTCTGCACGCTGGCTCCGCCCACAGGCGCCACTTCCACAGCTCCCATTGGCATCAGTTCCCAGCCAATAGGAGCTGTGGAGCCAGTGCTCTGGGCAGGGCAGGGACAGCACACAGAGCCCCTGTGGCTGTTCCTCTGCCTAGGAGCAGCAGGGACATGTCGCCACTTCCAGGGAGCCACGCGGTAGTGAGCCAACCCGACTTTTAATGGATATCAGAAATGCCAGTTTCTCGAGCTTTCCGGTTAGTAAAGTGCCGGATAGCACAGCTTTTATTGTCATTTGAACCTTCTTTTTCCTTGTCTGTTGTATTCGTGGGTCCTATTTTACAGGGGTTCTTTGCACCAGAAGAAAAGCTGAAACCGTTTTTTAAAAAGTCCTGAATAAAAAGGGTCTTGATCTAATTTCTGTGTACCAGTAAATTTCTGGTGATATCTGAACTTTTTCTCCATTGCTTCACACCACAAGAAATTACACAGTCACCACTCTTTAAAGCACATCAGTCCCAATAGACACTCTAGCTTGATTTGCTCTATCAGCCTCTTCTTTGTTGCCCCTTGCACCTATTTTCCTTTATTTATTTACTTACTTACTTGTTTAGGCATTTTGTTAAATTTTAAAATGGCTTTCTAGTGCTCAGGTACACTTTATAAAACGTAACCGACATCACTATAGGACAATATTCTCAATATAAAGGCATGCTCAGAATGTCATCCTACTTTGTAATATTTTAAAATATCACAAATTGTTTGCATAGTTACCGAGCTGCCCCTTTTCCTAACAGTATACCACAAATCCATTATATGAGCACCAAAATCAAGTCCATATATCCATGTCCCATGAGCTGTCCTACACATGCTTAAGAAAAAAGTGGGCTCAAAAAACTCACTCTGGAACTCCCTCCCTCTATTTTTATATAAGGCACTTAACACTTTGATATACGAGCACCAAACAAAATCCCCCCTGGAAGGAGATTGAGAGCACACAGCAATTCTCCCATTACTAAATGCACTTTGTAACTAAATACTTTTCAGTCCCTATTACTAGTCATGGCTCCATAGATAAGATTGATTTGAATTTTTATTTGAATTTTGCACTTTGAATTTTCCACTTAGTTCTGTATGGAGAATACAGCAAATCCTCCGCAACATTACAACACTACCTCTCTGGACAGGAATGATTTTTTTGAGAGTAGAAAAGTTATTTCATTAATTACTTTGAGTTAAACAAGGAAAAAACAAACAGGTCTATTAAGAAATTTAGGACTCTGTATCAGACCATTTTTTGGTC
>NW_027059322.1:0-2000 GCF_011386835.1 Chrysemys picta bellii | reverse complement strand
CAGCCACGCTGGAGCCCTGAGGCCCAGCACCTGCACTAAAGCCCCGAGCCTCTGCACCCCATGAGGTTAAAAACCAGAGCCAGGAGCCCCAAACTCTGATGCCTGGCAGGGCAGAGGCCTGGAACTAGGCCATGGAGTATTTGTAGCATGTTGAGGGTGGGGGGAGGATCAGAAACAGGTTGAGAACCCCTGTTCTACACTTCTCTTTGCTGCTTCACCATCCATTTCAGTGTTCCTTCCATCACCCGGAGTGCCAAAATCTCTACACCGGCTTCTCCAACAGGCTCTCCATTTGCATAGATAACAGGGAAATCCCTGATGAGCCCCCAGCTGTGACAGAGAGGGGTGCTGCACCCCCACATCTTCCACAAACACAGACTGCGTTGAGACTTTCTTGCTTGTAAGCACCAACATATAGTCTATTTAATCCCCCTACCAATACATGGCACCTTTATATTGTATCTCAACTTTCTAAACTCTTCTCCAAAAGTGGGGGCTAAGGTGTTTCCACTCAGAGACCTCACTTTGTCAGGCTCTCCTAGCTTTTTGTCTTTCTGTTTCTCCTAGCGTGACCAGACAGCAAGTGTGAAAAATCAGGACAGGCGGTGGGGGGTAACAGCTACCCGTATAAGATAAAGCCCCAAATATAGGGACATCTAGTCACCCAAGTTTCTTTCTCTGTCTGTTCCCCTCAAAGAGCTCCTGCCCATGTCCTTTTATACAGTTTCCCTGTTAATGGAATGATTGGTTCCTTGACTCACTAGCCCCAATCTGACCTCGTAATCAGGTACACCTCTGTCCAATTAGGCCTTCTGTGAGGAACCAAATTAGTACTAATAGTGACCAGAGTGCTGACTCAAGTGCAAACCTTCAGCACTCTGTCACATCATATCAGGAGATATGACCCCAAAATGTCCATTAGTAATCACCACACTATGGCCCCAGTGTTTGGGTCCTGATCATGTATCTTTTCCATATCACTGTACTCTGCTAGTGCCCATACTCCTTGCAGAAAGGGGGAAATGACTGCAAAATTTTGTCCCTAGCAAAACTAGTCATATGAGATGTATGAGACTGAAACTTACCTCCCGGCATCAAGTCCTTCCAGGGACACTGGTGTCCAGGATATTGCCAATGGATGGACTGTCGATGAACAGCAGACCTGACAAGTAACCGGGGCTTCCTGACTCTGTTCAGGCTGCACCTTCCTACTGATTGCTGCAGTTCTGTGCCTCTCTTTCCCCAGGCTTTCTATCCAAGCATTAGAGGCTGTGCTTTTCAGAGCTGGGAATGAGAGACTGGGGAGAGCGCTCAGGGAGCAGAGAACACAGAGTCTGCTTGAAAACCCCAAGACTCACCATGAGGGAGTGTGTCTGCTGGTGAGGTAAGAGATCTAGGAGGCATGATTTTAGTCTTGGGAATCAGTAGCAAATAGAGTGGCTGAGAGAGAACCTCCAGTTTATAGCTTTGTGGGGGTGCCCTGCGTGGAAACACACAACTCCCATTCTTAGATATCAGTGCTGTATGCTCAGAGCAGCTGAGTGTTTGAAGTGTGCAATCTACCCCATAAGCGGTTTATTTTGTCTTCCAGTGTTCTGCTAAGAGCTGAACTAATAACACCTGAGATCTTACAGAGCCTCCTCCCCTGGGTGAATTCCCCAACAGAAAACCTCCGAGTCACCAGCACAGCTTTCCTTGCCCAGGTAAGACACAGGGTTCTGAAGAGCGGTTTCACCATTAGACTGTTGTCTCATGTTTGCCTTTCTTTTGGGAGTTGTACAGTTCAGTTCATAGGAGTAATTGTCATTTTAGATAGTAGAATGGGTCCTCCTTTATATGGAAACCTCACAGGGAATTTCATTACACCTTTCTGAGTCATTCTCTCTCTGATATTTTTATTGCTGTCATTGCCTATGCTAGCTACACAACCACTGGTGCTGGCTGAGAGAGATACAGACAGAGTTTGAATTCCTGGACCTCTTCTGCCAAGTCCTAATGCT
>NW_027059321.1:0-2000 GCF_011386835.1 Chrysemys picta bellii | reverse complement strand
GACCCAACCAGCTGGTTCCAGCCAGAGGAGGACAGAGAGGAAAGGAGGCCCAGACGACCCTGTTTACCTGGAGAGAAGACAATGGACAGAGGGGGACTTGGGGCCGGTGATCTCAGATGCAGCTGGGAAGCAGGGGGGCTCTGGGCTGGAGAGGAGGGGCAGGCAGAGCTCACCTGGATGCAAGGAGACTGGGATGTAGTGGGCTGAGGAGGTCAGGCCTGAGGCCCTGAGTGTTTCCTGTGTGTGTTCAATGCTCAATAAACCCTCCTGTTTTACGCTGGCTGAGAGTCACTCCGGTCTAGAGAACAGGGTTGCGTCATCCCCTTCAGGGGGAGGGAGGCCCCGGGGGGTCCAGAGTGAATGGACTCCCTGAGAGGGCCCATGGCGAGAGACAGACGTGCTAAGGCTCAGAGAGGTGCGGCTCCAGGAGGTGGAGGGGTCTAACCCCGAGAGAGAGTGAACCCCGAGAAGGGCTGTCTCACTGAAAGGGGTGCCCCCCCCACTCCTACGGACCACACAGGGCCACGAGTGGGCACGATCTGTGAGTCCGTGACACCCACAAAGCTAGATCTAATCCCTGTAGTTAGTGATCTGGGGTCTGGTTCTTAATCATATTCTCATCTTTGTTTTTCTGGGAATTCAGTGTTGCTGATGAATTCTGGGTTGTAAGTGGAATGGACTGTGTTCTGGTGAGTTATCCTCCCTCCTGTCTAGTCTATTCCTGGGTCAAAAGGCTATCTGTGAACCGTGTCTGTTTACTTACAGATTTAGGATAGGTGCCTGTAATAGTATGTGAGGGAAGGCATCTCTGCTTTTCTAAGCCAAATCCCTGTTTGTGTACTGCAAGACTTTATCCGAGAGGAACCATTGGATTCCCTGGCTTCCCCCACTGCACTACAAGGGAACGACTGTCATTGGGTATCTCTGATAGGGTATGTCCTGCTGTACTCACTGGTCTTGTGACTTCTCCGTATCAGGGACCAGCTCATTTTGTTAATAATTAATATTGGACTAGAGCTGGGTGAACGCTGCAGGGTCAGTTCGCTGTGGGGCTCACCAGTTAAACTCCACAGTTCAGAGAATCCTAGAAATGTAGGGCTGGAAGAGTCCTAGAAAGATCATGCCGTCTGGCACTATACTTAAACCGTCCCTGACAGCTCTTTGTCTAATGGGTTCTTAAAATCCTCCAATGATGGGGATTCCACAACCTCCCTTTGAGGCCTATTCCAGAGCTTATCTATCTTTATAGTTGGAAAGTTTTTCCTAATATCTAACCTAAATCTCCCTTGCTGCAGATTAAGTTGATTCCTACTTCCAGTGCACATGGAGAACAGTTGATCAGGGTCCTCTTTGTAACAGTCCTTAACATATTTGAACACAGTTTGAACATATTTGAGGTTTGGCTAAGATAAAGAGGCCCCTGGAGGAGGGAAAGCAGGTTACAGGGGTATGTGTGCAGCTTTCTTGGGGTGCCCAGGCTCTGAGTCACCTTGTTACCCATCTGGCGAGAGGAAGATTTTCTCAGGGAGCTGATATCTAGTCAAGCATAACATCACCGGTCTGTTAGCCATCCTACCAATCTCCACAGGGCTCTGCCAGCCCTTGCTCTGCCTTGCACGTTAACAGTAGTTGCACCACAGCCCCCAAGCCCCTCTGAAAGTGTCCCCCAGTAGCATCGGGTTACTGTCACAGGACACTCACAGAAATTACCAGGGAACAGAATCCAAACAGCTTATTGGTACAGTTCAGGATCAGACCTTTTATAACATCGCAGCAATGAGATATATGTATAGTGGAACAATCCTAAATTTATTATCAAAGATTAAGATTTAAGAGGTACTGAGTCAATATAATGGACACAGAACTGGTTACATATAAAATGAAAATCATAACATGCTTCTTAGAGTCTAAATGTAACATTAACAGGCTAAAATCAATTATTACAGCGTTTTTTCACCTAAAGCAATCTCCCAGCAGCATTAACCAACATGGGATCCAAC